>NW_003805516.1:33611-52476 GCF_000255335.2 Galendromus occidentalis | reverse complement strand
GTGATGATGCCTTGAAACTGCTGAGAGAAATTGGCAAACGTATAGTCGCTAGGGGGGGGGGGATAAGCGGGCGGCGTCGCGTCGTTGACCCGCCAGCGCATTGCAATAGAGGTTCAACGCGGCAACGCGAGGATGATCTCGGACGGACTGCCCCAAAGTGTTGCCCTCAGCGAGCTTGCGCTCCTGAGTGGCTAACAACCTATTTCTTTGTCCACCAGGCTGAGTCCCCCGGAATGAATTGAAGTTCATCCATCCATCCATCGCCGAGATCGCCGAGGCCTCCATCGTTCAGCTGTAACTCCCTGGGATTCGGCAGACTAGCTCGCCATGGAGCAGTGAATGACCTGCTGTCCCGAGCGCTGCAGCAGGCTGGTGTCACAAACTCCAAAGAGCCCCGAAATCTATCCCCGTATCGCTGATGGGTCCGGGAGAGTCAACCGACGCTCGAAGTAGGCGATTTTCTCCTTAACGCAGACGTAGAGCGGTTTGGAGCTGACGTAGGAAGAGACATGAAGAGCTCTGTACGGGAACTCCGAGAGGCGAGTCCACGAACAGGAGATCGTTGCGGGAGGCGACATCATCGAGCAAATGAATGAACTTTCGGCCAGCGGAACCAGAAAACCCTCGAAAACCCCCGGCTGGCTCTCGTGGTGTGATACTGGTCGGGAATCTCGATCGAGCCATCGTGCACTATTTTACTGTTGCCTCTGTGACTGGTTATTCCGGAACTCGACGCTATGACTGATGGGACTAATCTTGAGAGTAGGAAAGAAAGAGACCGTCTTTGAGATTCAGCGACACACGGATTTATTCCCCGTCCGCTCGTGATCCTTCCCTGACCTGCATGTGAGTCCTTAGTCCATTGAACCAGCTTCAAAGGTTCAAACGCTCACTTGGGAGCGGAAGAATTCTAGTTGGTTCAGCGAGAGTTTTTGGTACAAACGTAGTAACGGGACGGGATGCGTTCCCGAGGAGGGGGGCAGCGGGCAGTCTGAAATGAGAAAAATGCGCTGAACTCAAAAACGAGAAGGGAAATCGAAACTAAAATTCCGTTCATTTCCATAACCCGATCGATACCTTTCCCGCCGCTGTGTCTACTGAATAGTATTCAAGGATACGATGGCTCGGCTATGTGATACAAAAACGAGCTGTGTGGTGGTCTGATAACCCTCCGTTCTGCCCGAGAACGAATCCTATCGATTACCGTGAACAACGCGAGGTCCAGAATTCCATAAGCTCTCTTCTGTCGAAGATGGAAGCTCGCTGACATTCCCGCGGCCCGGATACGTAAGCAGGTTTTCGAATGAATGATTCGGGCTCCAGGTATGAGTAGATCGATGTCCGCTGCCTTTGCTATCCATCACATCCCCCGTGCCTGCGGTCAATTATCACCAGCAGATGTCTTCACTTGGGACGGAGCTCCTATGGTACCGAAAGACCGCTCTTGAAATGATTGATCATCTTCTGCAGGAGACCAAAGCGCCCGCGAGACTTCCTCTGACCATCGAGACGTGCGTTCCGAGGTGGCGTTAAGAATCATTGACCACGTTGTCGGTGATCTACCCAGACAAATAATTGTATTGCGCGGCGAAGGCGAGGCGAACATTGAAGATCCGAGCGACGGAGGCGGCCTGTGGTTTTCGGAATGATGGACACGCGAGAAAAAGTTCTGATTACGTTCTGGCGTCTAAGAGGTGACGGGACATCGCACAGAGAGGGAACGCTGCGAACTGCAGCTGATGAGCAATGATTACTTATCAGTGATGACCAAGGTTGTTCCATGAGTGGACTGGAGTGAGGTTTGGATAATATGAGAGGTTATCCCGAAATTTAGGATTCGCGAACATGATTCCCAGCCTCTGCTCCGCTTGGGTCCGCGGTGGCCAACTCCCGAGAGAGTCGATCGAGGGCAACGCGACTCTTTGCCGATGAGAACTCTGGCTCATGAGAATTCTAGTTTTTGCTATTCTGGCTCCTATGATTCTGGCTTCTGCGATTCTGTCTTCTGAGGTAGTACCGCTTCCTCTGATGAGACGGTGCGAAAAAAAGCTTAGCTGATGCTTTGGATCTCGATTCTATGAGCATCAATGACGATCACGACGAACGAAGTCATGAATCATCATTCACGATCCGTTGAGGAACCCAGATGAACCACGGCTGGCTGAGGAACGAGAGGCATCGTCTTCTAAACTTCCCGCTGCAGAAAATTCCGGAAAAACGAAGGGTCCACTGTCACTTGAATTCGTGGCATGCAACTTCGGTGAACTCGATGGGCCGAGCATCTCCGGGCGTCCGGGGTAATGCTGCTACGGAGCCTGGACGTGTAGATCGGGATCTGCACTGGTACCTACACGTTTGATCGAATTCGACCTCTTTCGAAGAGTCATGGTCTGGAGTTCTGGAGATCCGCCACCAGTGAAGATCTTGCTATCATCGCATCGAACTCCACCGTTCAAGCTTCAGCTTAAACCAAGGCTGGCTAAAACGCTTGCCGCTGACTGTATGGTGGTCCGCAGCCGGAGTTTTTTTAATCCGCGGAGCCCCCCATCCACTTTCCAGAAGAAAACATCATGATATCTGAGCGCGGTCCAAGATCTTCGGAGCAAAAACTCCACCGCCCACTGGTCTCACTCAGTAATGAGAGGGCCGCACAAGCTGCATAAAATACAGTGGATACGGAGCGGTTTTGTACGTCGGCGCGCTGCGGCTCTTACTCACGTACGATTAGCTTCGTACACCCTTTCCGAGGCCAGCAGATGTTTTCTTCCGACTTGGACGGTCTGTCCCTGGATGGGATTGCTCGGGTACCTCGCTCGATGGGTTGAGTCGGACGAGTTTGCTCTTCCAAGATAAATTGGGTTTCATTCTCGTAGAGTGTTCGACGCTCCTTAAGACATTCCGATTCAAATACGGATAACTTATGGTCCGCGGGACCACGAGGGTCGCCCGTTGGCCACCTCTGGCGTAGACTATTCAAAATCCGTACAGTTTTCGCAGGACAAGAATTGAATATTATCGTCAACCTATTTCGCGTGTATGCATCGATGAGCGTATCTTCACACATGGCCTGCTATACGTCGGCGTCGCGCCCCCATAAGCCAGTAGCCGTCCGGGGAACTTCACTTCGGCGCGAGAATTCCGTATGAAGAACAGCGTATACGAAGAAGTAGTGCGATACTTGAGCCGAAAGAGTCAGTAGTCGGGGCCGAATTCACACCGAGGCCGGACAGGGTTTTCTCTCCGCTCCCATGACGATCTGACAATGCAGACGATACTCTTGGATTCACTCGGAATCATCAGCATCGAATAGAGAGGAAACCAATGTCACGTAAGGATTATCTTCGGAATGTGTCCGAAACGGAATCTTGCTCACGTCAGTGTTCCCATAGCTGTTCGACTATGGTGTTACCCAGGTCCGAGCAAGTAGCCGCGAGTAGATTAAAATTCATGATCCTGCCAACCTCAGCACAGCATCCAAGCAGAGCCAAAGATAATCATTTCGAGAATGTCTGTGTATGCCTCGATTATGAGGTTCTCACAGACCGTATCGGCGGGAGTACCTTTCCCCCGTTTCCGAAGATTCCTTCCGCACGGCAATCTACAATACTGACCTTCGAAAAGTGGCGAGGAACGCCGAGATTTCCTCTCCTTCCTGTTGTTGTTCTTGTGGCTGCAGCTACCACGGCTGCTGCTGTTGTGGTTGGTGCTGCTGCTGCGGTCGTGGGTGTAGCAGCTCAACGAGGCGATCGATTACTCGCTGTTGTTGTTGTTCGTGTTGTTGATGATGGCGGATCGAGCCTCGCAGAAACTCGATGTGTGCTTCGAGTTCTTCAATGCGTCGCTGCAAGAATGGAAATGTCCGTTTAAGAAGGGACTGAGGCCGCGACTTGTTATTTCGTTCTTGAGGCTTTACATTCGGCGAATTGACAAGCTTCAATTGCCATGGACGTAGATGCCCCAAATCATGTACAATCATCTCAAGAATATTTCCATCTGAATGTATCGATGCGATTGCAGAACTCAGACGGGAGACGGGGGAGGGACAAGACACCTGGCTTGACCAAGGGAGAGCTTTGATTTTTCCTGATTCCTTTTTGTCTTCGAACGGATTGGCGAACCCGGATAGCTTCTACGTGGATTAAGTTCGAGAAAGAGGAGGACTCGGCTTCAGATGAGACGAAGCTGGGGCGAATTCGGCGCGCAGGACAAAGACGCCGGCCGCTCCGCGATCGAAATGAATACTCATCACGGGAACGAAAGTTTTATTCCGGTTCGGCAATGAGCCAAACCAAAGGTCGTGGGAAATTCATTCGAAGATCACAAAGGTCAATGAAGCCCAGAGATGGATGGCTCCACGACGTCCCCCGCCTTCGTTCCTCATAACTGACGTTATCCAGGGATTTCTGATAGATACGGGTCCTTGTGAAGAGATATATGGCACAGATAATATCCCGAGTATTTCCTGGGGATCGATCGCGAGTCACGGGAAAAAATCTCGCGGGCTACTCGCGTCCCGCGGGACACGTCTTTGACACCTCTGGTCTCGGCCAATGACTAGATCGAGGAGCAGAAGCCGTTCGCCACCGAGAAAAATCGAAAGGGATAGCGACATGCGGACTGCTTAGAAAGAGTCGAGGTAGCAATCTGTTTGTCTTCGCCGGAAAAGGGGAGCGATCGACGAGAAGCTCTGGAGCCCTAGAGGGAAATACCGAAGGATCGACCCGCATTGTGTCAGATGTGGCAGGGACACCATTCCCCGCACTGTGACGGAAAATTATCCCTCACCACTCCGATATCGATGACGAAATGGCCAGGGCGTTGGGCTTCACCGAGGGAATACACGGAAATCTTGTGAGGATATGTAGACGACTTCTGGGAATGATGTGATTTCGAAACCCGAAGATCTGCTGAGTAATCGCCCTGAAACAGGGCCGCATGTAGCAAATGATCGTCAAGGATGATCGCCCAGCGGATCCATCATCGGATTTGGATTCTAGGGGATTCATTCCTCTCGAGTGTCCGAGTTACACATGGCAATCGGTTGTCTATGTAAATGAACAACCTCGGTCCACTATACGACGATTCAATTGGCGCAGTCAACATCTTTCGTGCCATGTCTCAAACGACTTCCTCCGAAGGTCCCTTGATGGAAAAGATTGTTGAGGCTCCCCGCATGTTGGCCATCGAAGACAGAGACACAAGTCGGGAAACGAATGGAGCCGTGGCTCTCGAAAATGCTCCAGCCTTGATCGGCATTTTCGAATACGATTCGAAGCGCGGGTTGACGTTCCAGCCGTGCTTCTCCGAGAACGAACACAGCTTACAGACTCTCTGTGAGTATGATGCGGAGCGACGTCAGCTTCCCGTCGCGCGCTCGGTAAAAGTTAGTACACGCAGCTCCGTGAGAGAACCTCACGGAATGAGCCCGAAAGTCTGGAGTATGCTGCACTGGTCGTCACACTGAAAGACATATTCGACGTTTGAAAGTCTCTGTTCTGTCGCGGGTTTGAAACGTTGCTTCAAGATCGCCAAACTCGCGGGGAAACCGCAGAACAGATCGCAAGTAACGCTATCTTGGGAGCGGATAGGTTGAGTTCTTTCTAATTGGACTCCCTTCGAATTTTCATCATACTTCCTTCTGTTTCCGAACCCAGGCTATCAAGCTCGCTGCGAGAGCCAGCGAAGACTTCTCAAGCCACCGGTCGCAAGTCATTCAAGGAGCAAGCGTCTTGCGCTGTGCGTTTGCCGAAAACTTGGTTATTTAGCCGGCAATCGTCGTTTAACTCGGTCGAATGACAAGGTGCTCAGATCTCCGCAACTTTCTGAGGGTCGGACGTTCATCACGCTCGACGTTAACGGGTCACCCATCGCATTCCGCGCAAATTCTGAGGCTAACATCTCTACCATTGGGATTCAGACTTGGACGTCCTTCAGGTGCTTGGCGCTCACTGAGTTTGGAAGCGAATGCACTTCTGTCGACGGTGATGATATCATGCTCATGGGCTATTCGATGGCGAAATCCACTCACAACGGAAATACCATCCAAGGAACTCTACTCGTTCTCATGAGGAGCGAATTGAGCCTGTTCTGCGGTCGCTTGCCGATACAGCTCGGCTTGGAGGTCTGGAAAGTTGAGAATTCACAACCAGACGTGGGTCTCGTCGACTCGACTTCTCAACAGACTTCGAGTCGGGGATCGGGCTCTGTAAAGAAATCTAATGGCTTCTCACGGGTTTGCGCAGATCATTCCACCGGACTCGATGAAGCTCTCGGGGATATCTACCATCCGCTTCCTAATGAGGAGGGAGTCACGACCAAAATCTACGGAAAGTCTTCCCAAAGTTGGATGTGGCCGAAGCCTACTCGAAATCGTTACTACACTGGGTGGCTACTGAATCGAGAAGAGACCGTAATTGGCTTGACGGGTCCAGTCGCCAGGAGGCTGAGCAGCCAAGAACTTGGAGGATTCCAGATACAGCTTCCTGAACATTAACTCCCTGGGGCGGCAAGGTTCGAGGATTTCCCCCCGACCGCGAAACCGAAACCATTCCGCCAACCTAGACCGTGATTATGACTCGAGAAGTTACAGAACGCTCCGTCTAAACTCACCGGCATTTCGGTTGTGTCAACAACTCTCTCTTTAATCACATGCATGTTTCGGACTTGGAGAATCGTCTTCTCTCTCGGCGCGATCGCGCGCTCTGTACTCTTATCACAGTTATTCTCGTTCCCAGAAATTTAAAACTCATTCTGCTGTCTGGTATTTAGGTCTTGCACGTCTCCTCATGGAAACGTGCTCGGGTTACAAGAAATCTGCAGCTTCTCTCGTCTAAGGAGGAAACGAAGAGAAACACGGCAATCGTTTGTCCATGTAAATGAGAAATGGCCATCGAAGACCGAGATACCAGTCGGGAAACGGATGGAGCCGTGGCTCTCGAGAATGCTCCAGCCTTGATCGGCACTTCCGAATTCGATCCGAAGAGCGGGTTGACGTTCCAGCCGCAACGAACACAGGTTACAGACTTTCTGTGAGTCCGATGAGGAGCGACGTCAGCTTCCCGTCGCGCGCTCGGTAAAAGTTAGTACACGCAGCTCCGTGGGAGAACCTCACCGAATGAGCCCGAAAGTCTGGAGTATGCTGCACTGGTCATCACACTGATAGACATGTTCGCCGTTTCAAAGTCTCTGTTCTGTCGTGGGTCTGAATCGTTGCTTCAAGATCGCCACACTCGCGGGGAAACCGCAGAACAGATCGCGAGTAACGCTATCTTGGGAGCAGATGGGTTGAGTTCTTTGTAATTGGACTCCCTTTGAATTTCCATCATGCTCCTTCTGTTTCCGAACCCAGCTATCAAGGCTTGCGCAATTTTGTTATTATGCATAAAAGCCGTCGACGACAAAGCTTCGGTAAGCGCTGATGAGGTTCGGTCGGTCGTGAGAGCCAGCGAAGACTTCCCACGCCACCGGTCGCCAGTCATTCTAGAAGCAAGCGTCTTGGGCTGTGCGTTTGCCGAAAACTCGTGCGGTCGAATACCGTCTGCATCAACAAGGTGCTCAGAACTTCGCAACTTTCTGAGGGTCGGACGTTCATCACGCTCGACGTTAACGGGTCACCCATCGGATTCCGCGCGAATTCTGAGGCTAACATCGCTACCATTGGGATTCAGACTTGGACGACCCTCAGGTGCTTGGCGCTCACTAAATTCGGAAGCCAATGCACTTCTGTCGATGGTGATGATATCATGCTCATGGGCTATTCCATGGCGAAATCCACTCACAACGGAAATACCATCCAAGATTCTCTACTCGTTCTCATGGGGAGCGAATTGAGCCTGTTCTGCGGTCGCTTGCTGATACAGCTCGGCTTAGAGGTCTGGAAAGTCGAGAATTCACAACCAGACACGGGTCTCGTCGACTCGACTTCCCAGCAGACAAGTTCTCCGAAGCTCTTCGAGTCGGAGCTCGGGCTCTGTAAAGAAACCTAATGGCTTCTCACGAGCTTGCGCAGATTATTCCACCGGACTCGACGAAGCTCTCGTGGATATCGACCATCCGCTTCCTAATACGGAGGAAGTCACGACCAAAATCTACGGAAAGTCTTCCCAAAGTTGGATGTGGCCGGAGCCTACTTGAAATCGTTACTCTACTGGGTGATTACTCGATCGAGAAGAGACCGTATTAGGCTTAACGGGTTCAGTCGCCAGGAGGCTGAGCAGCCAACAACCTGGACGATTCCAGATACAGCTTCCTGAACATTGACTCCCTTGGGCGGCAAGGTTCGAGGATTTCCCCCCGACCGCGAAATTTCCGGAACCATTCCGCCAACCTAGACCGTGATTATGACTCGAGAATTTACGAAAAGCTCCGTCAATACTCACTTTCATGGTGACGACTTCACAACTCTCTCTTTTATCACGTGCATGTTTCGGACTTGGACAATCGTCCTCTATCTCGGCGCGATCGCGCGCTCTGTACTCTTATCACAATTATTCTCATTACCAGAAATTTAACACTCCCCCCCAAACGGGGTTCTCGTTTCTCAGCCTAGATTATTCTACACTAGCCGTGAGGGCGCTTCGCGCCCCCACAGCCTTAAGAACATCGAGTGTTGCTTTTCGTTGTCCAAGGGGAAGGGTATGCAAGCAATAGACATCTGGTTCCTCTTTGAGCCTGGATTAAATAATAATCGTGAATAAGGGGTGTTGGGAGGGGCTCATTCTCGTGAAGATTATTTGTAAAGTTTCGAAGTAGGAAAAGGTCTGAGGTCTGACTGCGCTTCATAACCGGGCATGGTTCCAAATCCAAGCGCAGAGAGCCGGAGCCTGACGGGACCGGCCAACGTTGTGGCGTACTTTCTCAGCGCGGGGTGACGCTTCCGAACGATGCATACGGTTTTTTTTTCACGGGATCATGGGCACCTCACGGTATTCCGGGAACCTCTTCTCAGAGCCGCAGCCCCTTGGCACGTGCCCCCGGGATACGCCGCTCGTCACACTTGCTGAACGCTGAAACGAATGGAGTAGAGGCTCCTTCCTTGATACAGGTTCCGATTGCGAAGCTAGTTGAATGTAGACTGTGGGCTCGTGCTCGTGGAACTGTTATAAAGGTGACCCGATGAGTACTGATGACATCATAGAAGCGGCTTTGCATTTGGTGGAAAATAACGATTACTGGAGAAACACGTAAATTTCACGGAAAACATGCGGTTGAGCAGTTAGAAAAGTATATCTCGACCTCACTGGAGTGACTGCGCATCGATCTGGAAAATTTGGGGTCTGTTCGGAGGTGGAGAGCGCTAAAAAGTGGTCCGGTGTCAGACAGACATAGCGCTTTTATTATATAGGGGGATTAGGGACACAACAATTGAGCCGCGCGGCGGGTGACGGTGCCTCCAGCGAAACGTACGGTGTATACCCTGATCTCTCCGACCCGGGATGCGCAGCCTCGACACCCACAAGCGGCCACTTGAGGCGGGGAGAATTATCTTCCTTTACCAAACAGACGTCTCGTCTCGAAGCAATCTCTGACGGATTCGGTCCCCACGGCTTCGCTGGCGACCTGGTCTGGCCTCGAGATGTTCTCAAAACCGCTCGATTTGCCACCTGAGCCCTCCAGTGGCGATCGCCTTCTGTAGCGCCAGTTCATCACTCATTCGAAATGGTGGATTGAGTCAAAGCGAAACACGCCGGCCATAGTTCGATTGATCGCTCCCCGGAAGTATCTGACAGGCGAGCCTGAGCAGTTGATCGAGACTCTGGAGCTGACTGAGGCCAATTATGACGTAGCGCTCGATTTGTTGGAAACTAATTACGTGCGAATCGGAAGTGAGAGACTTCGGGTACTCATGGAGCTACGAGCCCTGCCGCGAGTGCAAAATGCCGATGACGTCACTGGCATGCGCCGGCTGCCCGCTCTCGTGCAGCTGGCGGCCGCTGTGGGTGCACCTCTGCGACTCTATGCCCCGTGCCAGGTGTGCGACGAGAGGAGGTGAAGTCGCGGAGATCGGCAGGCGATTATCAGCGAGGACGCACGCATGCAACGGTGTGCGCGATAAACACCCGCCGAACCAATCGAGTGTTTGAGCCGCGACCGTGCCTGTTTTGCGATGGCACATAACTCATCTAGGTGTACCGCGTTCCTGACCCACGAAAAGAGAATGGAGAAACTTAAACGCTGCCCCACTTAAACGCTGCCGCTGGCTTGGGATGCTCCAGACGGAAGCATCCCAAGCCAGCCGACTGTAGGGGTCCGCGGCATCCGTGTGCAAATCCTACAAGCACTACACATCTATGCACAGAGATGCGGACGGAGATCGGACCGCTGGCGGAACGGCCCCCGTCGCGTCGGGGTTTTCGTACTGCCTTGATGTCGCCGAGAGTACGCTCATGTATACCGGTTCCGCGTACGTTATCAACGGCGGCTTGCTAGTTCCCGTAAGGATATTCCTCGATCACGACAGCACTCTCACGTTTGTTGCTTCCCGCATCAGAGGGTTGCTAGTCAACGAGAGTCCGGTGCCGCGTGCGGATCTGGCGATCGAGGCTTTTTCCGACTCCTTTGTTATCACTGCCGGGAGATTTCGCATACAGCTCCGCAGTACCCGAACGGACCGAGTGGTTGAGCTTCTCGCTTACGAGCACGACTTCCGTGTCAATCCGCAAAATGCGAAGCCCGGGGGTATCCGCGGCGATCGCCGATTTTAACTCATCCCGTCGCCGACCGCTCGCTGGTCGGAGAGTGGGAGCAAGAAGCACCGGCCCTTCTGGTCGGTATGGACCAGATTCATAAGATCTTCTCAAGAAGTCCACCAGTGCCGGTTTGCGGCTTAATCTGGGCAAACGATTCGTGCCTGGGTTGGTCAGTCGCGGGACTGGTCTCGGGAAACACCACAACGATCCAGGCGCACGGTTCGGTCAAGGCCACGGTAATCGCCATCCAGGATCAATGTTGCACTGCGACGCTCTCGGTCCCGCCCAACGATGTTCAAAGGTTATGGCTGCTCGAGGGGATAGGAACCAGCGACGAGTCGAAGTCTGGCGACCTGACGGCGGCCGAGGAGAGCGCCATCCAGCAACTCAACGAAAGGCTCCAGTACGATGGGAAGTGATACACGGTCTCGTTCCCGAAAAAGGATTCCACCGCCGAGCTGAAGAACAACGGACAGGTCGCCTTAGATCGCCTCCGGAAGCAGGTCTCTCATCTACGAAAGAACCCCGGTACGGGAGATATCATCAGCAAATTAGCAAATCTGTCAACGAGGGCTACGCATCGGAGGTTCGAGAGTTCCGTCCCGAGTCCTCGAACGATGTTGATGGGACATATCACATGCCTCATCATTCGGTCCTCACCACGCGAGGGAACCCCGAGAAGTGGAGTATTCGATTGCTCTTCCGCGGCTAGCGACGCCTATCCTCTCAACTTCTACCTATTGCCGGGCCCAAAGTACAATGCGGACTTGGTGTCGGTGCTCTTGAATTCCCGACTGCACCCCATCGTCATCTCGGCCGACATTGCAAAGGCTTATATGCAGATCGACGTCCATCAAGAGGGTCGCCAGCTATTCCGATTCCTGTGGCAAGCCCCTCATGAGGATCGAGTTCGTTGCTACCAGTTTAGTCGTGTCACTTGGGGGGCAACGTCGAGCGGCTTCATTCTCGCGGCTACGATCCGAGGGCATCTCCGACGGTCTTCGAGAAGGCCAAGGGTCCGAAACAATGACCCTCTCTCCGATTATTATCCATTCGATCTCGCTCACAAGAGATCTAGAAGTTTCGAACGTGACACTTCTCCTTTTTTTCCTTCTCGTTGTTTGAGTCGGCGTGTCAAGAACCGCCACTGCGCGCTTCGAGTTCAATTTGAGGCCCAGTCTGGTTCGCAGGCAACTGCCATCATCCAGCGATAGGACCCTCTCCATTCTGACGCTAGATTCTGCTCCGGAAAGTCTATCAGATACGCTTGGTCAAGATGTTTGGTTACTATTCATAACGAGAGACCCATTGCCAATGACGGGTTACCTCCACAGATAGCGCCGGTGTTGATCCCCAGTTGGAACGACGATGAACCCTTCCGTGACCTCTGATCGATGACCGGATGTTCTGGGATTTCGGCGCGCTCTTTCCTGGCGTCCGCTGTTGCTCATTTCGCTTTCTCGGTGGTCCTGCAAACCAGGACTGCGCTGGATGTCCTCGTTCCCATGCGTGAAAGAGCAGATATGTCAATTATTGCGGCCCGTCCCCCGTCCCCGTCTCACCTTCACGGGATGAGGCGTCTCCCCTCGCTGTCTCGAAGCACGTGACACGTCTCATGGTCAGGTAGCGATTTCTCCTAATAAAACATAGTCTCCCCCGATCGAGAGCTTCACAGAGCGTTCCATCGATCGCAATCGCTCCGCGATAGCGGGTCGTCCTACGGGGTAGGAGAGGCGATCAGGTGGAGCGAGTCGATTTACAGAGTGTCACGCCCTTGATGCTATCTCTCCTCGGAAGGTAAGATATTCGTGTCATCCACTTTCCGACGCCCCTGTGAGTCATGTGAGCCAAGGGGACAAAGTTCCAACAGAATCGAAGAGATTGTCGGCTACGTCAAATGTTCAAGGACGCGAAAGGAACGCATCAGATAGGATCATCGCAAGGACTTTGACTGGCCGTAGGCGAGTCATTCATGCAGATGGGCTTTCTGGATCTCGATCTTCCCGGTGCAAAGCCCACTGTTATTTAAATACAGTGCGGAGGTCTTAGCATGCGGACCCTCTCAGAAACGAGATCGAGTCCGGGACTCTCCGAGCCCTGTGCAGCTTACTAAATGGAGAGGGAGTGCTCCCGCTTCTCGAAAGAACTCACATATGATATATGATGCTTCGGAAGACGAATACTTTACCGATGACAGACTGAGACGTCCACGAGGAGCGGGCAGCTGCACTCCTCACCAGATTCGTCATTGTCCACGAACCCGCAAACCGAGTCCACCCCTAGTTCGGAGTTTTGGATTTTCGACGTATTGATCTTTCTTACTTACATGAAGTTTGTGCTAAGCGAACCACGAGGCACAAAAAAAACTCGGAATCAATGTTTCCATGACGGCTGTGGCACGCCGCGCAAGCGCGTCTCATTCTCATGGTTCCCGCGCTGTTTCGCGTCTCTCTCGGCGCAGCCCCATTCCGGGATTTGGTACCTCATGGATGACTTGCTAAGCGATCTCTGAAGTGTACCTGTGGAGCGTATTGCCGCAGCTTCATAGAGAGTTGCTTCGTTCCGTGTTCGTCCTGATCACACGCGAGATAGCTGATGGATCGAAAGTGAATACGGTGGTGGGGTTCCCGCGCATTTCGGACAGGAGTTTCACGAAGCACTGCCGACGGCCGGCTAACTCAAGCCGTATGGATCATACATGCCTGTTTCTTAGTCGTGAGGAAGTTGAGGGTCGTATTTTACGCATTTTTCTCATGGGAGATGATTCGGGCTGTGTGAATAGGACTTTTCCGAACCCGTTGGTTCATGCGAGCAGGACGCTACCACTCAATGTCCGCTGAGTACAGCTAATGGACACCGCTTCCTGGCTGTTGTACTCTTCCGCCAGACATACGTCCGAATTCCGAAGGGCGCTCCCTGCCTAGGTGGAGGGTATGTCCTCCTGGTCACAGCGAAGAAGCTGTTGTCCGACAGAGGTCACATCGGTGATGGTCGACCCCAGAGTATGTCCAGCTCCCTTGGACGGCGCAGGAAGAGAGTCGTCATGTGGTCTCCGACTCCATCTCTTCACAGACGGTCCCTATCGAGTGGTACGTACCCTATCTTCATCTCGACGCCTGCCGCGCATCCGGCTGCTGAGGAATCATGAGGCTCACTATGATCAAGTCGGTCATAAGAAGGCGGTAGACTACATCCATCGCAAGCCTCGGTCGTCGAGGAGTCGAACTTGGTCTGGAGCGTATGCCCTGAATCGGCTTCGTGGCGGGATCCCCTTGAGAGTTAGTACTATTGTTTGTATTCGGAGGATGAATGAGAAATAGGATCAATGCTCCCGGATGGCGTTTTCGAAAGATTCAGGAGATCCGGTGTCTGCAAAGCTCTCTCAATCCCCGTGTTGCTCGAGGAGATTGATCTCTCGAAATGTGTGCGGAGGAAGACCGCATGATTGAAAGTTCACAGCGGAGGGTAGAAAGCCAGCGTCACGGTCGCGTATAGACGTCACGATAGACGAGATGCAGAGGATCTTCCTGCTCCGTCGAGCGTAAGAGAGACCCCCGGATCGATCAGGCTGGGTCATATTGTCTGTTGCCTGGGGTGTGTTAGACCAAGATGATAAGACAATCGAATGCCAAAGATGATGAGGAGAGTAAGCGGAAGAGCGAACGAGGGGTTCCCTTCGAGCAAAGTAATTATTTATTGAGGAGGTCTTTCTAAGTGATCGCTTGAGCAGTTTTCGTCCTACACCAAAAATACAGGTTTTCATTTCACATCTACAATGCTCTCTTTCGTTTAAATAGTTCCTCCGTCTCAGTCGCAACGCCTACATTCTTCATATCATAAACTTCTAGTGACTCTATCTAGACACAATATTATACACATGCGCTCGCCGACGGGCGGGAAGAAGGAGAAATCCTATTCTCCTTCGAGAACTCACAGTCTAACTCTTAATGAATCGTTTTCAGTCACGAGCATCGTGCATTTTTCGTTTTTTCCTCTTCTCCCCTCAGATTTCTCATCGAGTCGTGTCAGAGGCGGTTTTCGTCGTTTTCGCTCCGCATCGTCTTCGAGCACGATGGTGGTGTCATGAACGATTCCGGAAGAGCCGTCCTCTTCCTGCTCGAGGTCGGTGTTTTCATGAGCGCCGTCGCTGCCAACTGGTTTTTGAGAGTTTGGGCTTTCTCGAGCAGTCTCAAACTGACATTGTAAGCCTGCTTGTTGAATTCTGCTGTGCCGCCTTGCTTCGCGGGAGATTCTTCTCGCAACGTCTGCGAAAAAGGTCTCACCCACTGAACGCAGTCCTCTACATCCCTGACGGTGACGCCGCTCACCCGTTCCATTTCTTCAACACCCAAAACATGAAAGACGATTGAGGCTGCCAAGTGCTGCGGAGGAAAGTTCATACTTTCCATATCGAGAGTACAGAGATCGAGCAGCTGTGCACAAATGTTGAACTCCTGTAGACAGATGTCGGCTACGTACAAGTCCTTCTTCTCGGACTCGCCAGCTGCGCTTTCCTGCAGCTGTGACAACTGGAGGAACAATGTCAACCAATTGTTTGCCGTCATCGGACAAATGTCCCATTTGAGTTTTGTCAGAATGGCCATTTCCTTAGCAATGATTTCGCGTTCCTCGCAAGCACCGTCCGAAACATACGAATACTCATTGATTTGGGGCGGATAGATTTCCTCCATTTTGCCGGAAATAAAAAGACAGGAAACGCCGACGAGTTGGAGTTGGTCTTTGGGCAAGTTCTCCGTCGCTTGGAGGTACCTGCAAGCGATTCGAGAATTGTTAGAGACGCCTCCTTGTGAATAGATATAAGATTCGAGCTCGAAAAAGCGAGGAAGTTCAAGGGAAAGTAGCGCAAACACCGGTCGCGAAGGGAGGGCGGTCACGCACACCCTCTGGCGGACGTCGGCGTCGTTCTCTCCGACAGGGTACTACAATCTGAATTCTCTGCGTGCAAATCCGCGCGATATCTCCAGTTCTGATTTGACTCCCTACTATGTTGGTCAGAGCTTGGAAGGACGGAATCTCTTCCGGATTCGAATATCTACAAGGAGACTACGCACCTATCGAAGAGGTTCATGGCGAGGTAGTAGGTGTCTCGATGCAATTGATAGACTTCAGAAACCTCGATCAACCAGTCTAAGAGGATGGCTCTCATCTGAGGTTTGAAAGCCGGGTTCTGCTCGAGGATTTTGCTCATGGAGGCAACGTGACTATTCGACCTCATCAGAGTCGTCCACAAATCGTCGCCGTTCGCCCATTTGAAATTAGCCGGCATCGCTTTCGGTCGCCGAGCATTGAAGAGAAAATTCCGAATGGAAGCTTCAGGAGTCACTTCCAAGACCGACAGGGGCATACGCGCCCGTTTCTGAGGCGTTGACATGGTCGACGGGCTCTGAAAACAGAATGAAGCAATTCAGAATTTTCGAACACCATTCCCCCCGTGGTACATGAGCTGCAGGGGTTTCGGGAAGGTGAATTTTCGGTTCAAGCACTCACTTGGTCCTTCCGCTTCCTGCCCAGAATACTGGGAGTGGTTGACGAGGTGCTCGGGGTTTCTCGAAGACTTCGTCTCCGCGAGCCCTTCTTGGAGGATTCGGCTTCCACGGAACTGTCAGCATTGCCCAACAACGTGGTGATCTTGATCTGTTTCTTCTGGGACATCTTGGCTACCTGGGGAAAAGGTAATCAATTTGCATTCCGGGGCTCAACTATCCCACCGAAGACAGCCCGGCTTCCTCTGGGACTTCACGGCTCCGGCGTGTATTAATCTATCCCCCTAGTCTCGGCGACCGCTACATATTAGCCAACTCAGAGCTCGATTGGAGTGAAGAAGTTCGGGAACAGCCGAATACTTTCCAGAGCCTCCTATGAGGGCGGCTCTCGCAAACCAAGGTCGTTCGCTGAAAAACGCATGGATGGACCAGAGATTTGCACAAGTCCTCCTCAGGTGTGCTACGATAATCGATCAGCACTCGGATTCGATCTCGAGAAATTGGACAGGAAACGCCATCTCCCACAAACCCGACCCGTCTTCCAGAGAAAAGAGCACCCGGGCATCTCTTCCGATGGCGCTTCAGATGTTTTTAGAAACTCAACTCGGTACGTAAACAGAAACCGCCACGCGCCGGATCACTCACGTTTTTGATGACGAGCATTGATCACCGAGAGCCAGCCGAAATCAATATCACAGCTCCGGGCAGTCTTTTCGGAGTCTTTCGAGAAGTTCGATTCGAACAGAAAACTCGAAAGTTTCCACCGGAATGTCATCAATACCGAACGTTATCGCTCGAAATTCTGATTCGTGATGACCGCCCGATACTCTCGTTAAATCAGATGGTGCGCCATTGGAACGTTCGGGCGCCAATCCAGCCCGCCACTTCTAAACTAGTATCTACCATTGAGAGACAAAAGGCTCCCGCCAAAATGCTCGTTCGCCTTCGAACACACCTATGCAATTGACACGTTGAGCTCAAGTGAGCGCGGGATTCTCATCCGAAAAATCATTGATTCCCCACGGCGTATACACCGAAGCGACTACAATGCCAGTCCGAACGTTTCGTTGCTCGGAGGCAGGTGTTGGGGAGCCGTCACGGAGTCTTGTTACCGCAGTCGCGCCTTTTCTCGAGGGCTCCGCTGTTCCAAAACGAGGAAATTCGATCAAAGATACACCGAACCAGTTCAGGAGACTTCTTCCCAGCTCGGCTCGAAGTCTTGGGCGCCTCAGCGACTTTTCCAACGATTTTCATTTGAACCGATTCGCGACGACTCGCGTGCATTGACGTTCGCCCGCCGCCAGCGAAAGCTTAATACCAACTTGTTGCGCCCAGGGATTTCCACGTTCCCCGCGAGCCAGCGATTTACTGAGCAAACTCCTCGCACGAGAAGAGGCCAGCTCACACTCCTTCGGCGGAAGTTTGCATGCGGTCCCAATCGGGGGTTGTCGGACCCCGGGAGGCCCATGGCGATGCTCGCTGAACCAGAGCCGTGATTCAAGGGATTGGATGGGAAAGCATGAAGGAAGCCGGCGGTCGTAGGCTTGCTCCCACCCTATCGAGAACCCAGCTCCCGTCGAGTTTGACGTGCACGAGCATCGCAAGCGCGATAAAAATCGCCGCGAAGGCAAAATGACTGACCCAGAATATGAAGCTGAGGAAACCTAAGAGAGCGCTGACGGATCAGATACGCTCGAGGAAGTGGAACTCACCGATCGACTCGTTCCGAGGGAACCTCCTGACTAGCGGGTCAAGCGGTCAACGAAGTTTTCCGACTCGATTCTGTCAAATTCATCAGAATTGTTTCCCTAAGGAGCGACTGCCCGAAGCAAACAGAGCGCCTAAAACGCTGTTTGACTCTCAGAGCAGACGAAACTCACGCTCTTCCCGGCAGAGGGCGCCACCGATGATCGAGCGCCCGAAGGATCGCGACCGCGGGTAGAGCGCAATCATTATGTGAACATAAGGGAGCCAGTGGCGTGCGCAGGGGGGGGGAGGCAAGGGGAATCTGCGATACCATGAACATCATGATCTCCTCCGATGAATCAATTCCGTGAGAACACTTTGACCTCTCGGAATTGGCCTCCGACCGATGCGGAGCATAGGCATACGGTACATTCTGCCCTCGAAGCCTGGACGTGTAGATCGGGATCTGCACTGATACCTACACGTTTGATCGAATTCGACCTCTTTCGAAGAGTCATGGTCTGGAGTTCTGGAGATCCGCCACCAGTGTTAAGGCCGGCCGGTCTTCACTCCGAGGATAGATTGCTATCATCGCATCGAACTCCACCATTCAAGCTTCAGCTTAGACCAGGGCTTGCGAAAACGCTTGCCGCTGACAGTATGGTGGTCTGCAGCCGGAGTTTCGTTAGTCCGCGGAGCACCCCATCCACGTTCCAGAAAAGAACATAATGATATCTGAGCGCGGTCCAAGATCTTCGGAGCATAAACTCCACCGCCCACTGGTCTCAGTGATGAGAGGGCCGCACAAGCTGCATAAAATACAGTGGATACAGAGCGGTTTCGTACGTCGGCGCGCTGCGGCTCTTACGCATGTACGATCAGTTCCGTACACCCTTTCCGAGGCCAGCAGATGTTTTCTTCCGACTTGGACGGTCTGTCATTGGATGGGATTGCTCGGGTACCTCGCTTGATGGGTTGAGTCGGACG
>NW_003805516.1:32366-33591 GCF_000255335.2 Galendromus occidentalis | reverse complement strand
CCCGACGAAACAACCGAGTAATGATCTATGAAGACGACAGCGGCGACAGCGACGATGCCGGCGTTTCGAATCCTGTAAATTCGTCGATTTCGTGGGCAACTGCTGTTCAAGTGTTCATGGTCGAATAGACTGACGGTCAAGCCAACCGCTGAGCCGAAGCCGGCAGCCAATCTGAGGGCTGCAACAAGCCCTGACCGACCCGCCCGCCGACCTACTAGAAGCTGAGATCGGAGTGAAAACAGGAGCGTTGCCCACCGCCCGTCGGTCGCTCCAGTGAATACCGTACTCGGTGAGGAGTAATTTATTCGAGGCACGGAGAAGGGGCCGCGCGCACACTGGATCTAACGATCGCGGTACGAGAACGTAACGCCGCACAAGCTGCATAAAATACAGTGGAGACGGAGCGGTTTTGTACGTCGGCGCGCTGCGGCTCTTACTCACGTACGATTAGCTTCGTACAACCTTTCCGAGGCCAGCAGATGTTTCCCTCCGACTTGGACGATCTGTCCCTGGATAGGATTGCTTGGGTACCTCGCTTGATACCTCGGACGAGTTTGCTCTTTGAAGATAAATTGGGTTTCATTCTCGCAGAGTCTTCGACCCTCGTTTACACATTCCAATTCAAATACGGATAGCTTATAGTCCGCGGGACCACGAGGGTTGCCCGTTGGCCACCTCTGGCGTAGACTATTCAAAATCCGTACAGTTTTCGCAGGACAAGAATTGAATATTATCGTCAACCTATTTCGCGTGCATGCATCGATGACCGTATCTTCACACGTGGCCTGCAAGACGTCGGCGTCGCGCCCCCATAAGCCAGTAGCCGTCCGGGGAATTCCCATTCGGCGCGAGAACACCGTATGGAGAGCAGCGTACTATACGAAGAAGTAGTGCGATACTTGAGCCGAAACAGTCGGCAGTCGGGGCCGAATTCACACTGAGGCCGGACAGGGTTTCCTCTCCGCTTCCATGACGATCTGACAATGCAGACGATACTCTTGGATTCACTCGGAATCATCAGCATCGAATAGAGAGGAAACCAATGTAAGCTAAGGATTATCTCCGGAATGTGTCCGAAACGGAATCTTGCTCACGTCAGTGTCCCCATAGCTGTTAGACTAAGGTGTTACCCAGATCCGAGCAATCAGCCGCGAGTAGATTGAAATTCATGATCCGGCCAACCTCAGCACAGCATCCGAGCAGAGCTAAAGATAATCATTTCGAG
>NW_003805516.1:7296-31727 GCF_000255335.2 Galendromus occidentalis | reverse complement strand
TCTTCGAACGGATTGGCGAACCCGGATAGCTCCTGCGTGGATTATGTTCGAGAAAGAGGAGGATTCGGCTTCAGATGAGACGAAGCTGGGGCGAATTCGGCGCGCAGGACAGTAAGACGCCGGCCGCTCCGCGATCGAAATGAATACTCATCACGGTGACGAAAGTTTGATTCCGGTTCGGTAATGAGCCAAACCAAAGGTCGTGGGAAATTCATTCGAAGATCACAAAGGTCAATGAAGCCCAGAGATGGATGGCTCCACAACGTCCCCAACCTTCGTTCCTATTTCGTTCCTCATGACTGATGTTATCCAGGGATTTCTGATAGATACGGGTGTATATATATAGCATCAAAGCAGAGCTGAAGATAATCATTTCGAGAATGTCTGTGTATGCCTCGATTATGAGGTTCTCACAGACCGTATCGGCGGGAGTACCGTCTCCAAAGATTTCTTCCGCACGGCAATCTTCAATACTGACCTTCGAAGAGCGGCGAGGAACGCCGAGATTTCGTCCTCTTCCTGTTGTTGTTGTAGTGGCTGCTGCTATTGTTGCGGCAGCCACTTCTGCTGCTGCAGCTGCCACGGCTGTTGCTGTTGTGCTGCTCCAACAAAACCAGCAGCTGCCCAACGTGGTTGAGCAGCTGCTGGTTTTGTCTGAGGAGCGGTTTTTTGTCAGCTTCTAGTTCCTCAATTCTTCGCTGCAAGGATGGAAATGTCCGTTTAAGAAGAGACTGAGGCCGCTACTTGTCATTTCGTTCTTGAGGCACTACATTCGGCGAATTGACAAGCTTCAATTGCCATGAACGTAAATGCCCCAAATCATGTACAATCATCTCAAGAATATTTCCATCTGAATGTATCGATGCGATTGCAGAACTCAGACGAGAGACGGAGGAGGGACAAGACACCTGGCTTGACCAGGGAAGAGCTTTGATCTTCCCTGATTCCTTTTTGTCTCCGAGCGGATTGGCGAACCCGGATAGCTTCTACGTGGATTAAGTTCGAGATAGAGGAGGATTCGGCTTCAGATGAGACGGAGCTGGGGCGAATTCGGCGCGCAGGATAGTAAGACGCCGGCCGCTCCGCGATCGGAATGAATACTCATCACGATGAAGAAAGTTTGATTCCGGTTCAGCAATGAGCCAAAGCAAAGGTCGTGGGGAATTCATTCGAAGATCACAAAGGTCAATGAAGCCCAGAGATGGTTAGCTCCACGACGTCCCGGTTCGAACAACGTTTCGGCTTCTACGAGGCTCTCTCGTCAAAACACGAGTGCATGATGATGCTCCCGTGAGAGAAGCATGTCCCAACAGGGAACTCGAAATTCGTTCGTTGAAGGAAAATTGTTTCGTTTGTTTGGGGAGAAACTTACGAAAACATCGCCGCTCTACAGATATTGAGCGACCCTGACCTCCCCTCGCAATCGCTCCCCGATCATGCCGCGGTTGTGATTCGTGAGCCAATTGGTGCAGTTGGTCACAGAATGAGCCCGAACGAGAATGAAACCGTCGGAGCCGGAGGAAAGACGCAGCGAAGGATACATTTCTCAGTTCCTTCCTCCCCATTAGGTATCCTCCCTCCCTCAGGATTTCCTCTCTCAGTTTTCATAGTGGCTCAGAACGCTTGTATAATATAATTGATAATTATTTATCATCGCCGCTTGTGAAACTTGTGAAAATATTGCGAACTCATAGAGTATCGTGAACGATGGATCAAACAATTGGATCGGTCCGAACGACGACGCTTCCATCGCATCGGAAGAGCTGGAGCCACCTTGATATCCACTTGCGAAGAACTCTACAAAGCAATTCGAGCCTCGCAAGCTCTTACTCCGATGGAATTCTACCACACCTACGAGTCATACCGTCGAGGAATGAAACGGGAAGTTCTCAGGAGGAGTCTGACAATATGGATCATGACGGTCCTGATTCGGGAGTCATGACGGCACATTACGTACACGTCAGAGGATTTCGAGAGGTTCCTTATGGCCGAATGAGAGAGGTCGTGAAAAATTACGTCAAGTCTTGCGTGGTCTGCCAGAAAAGTAAGGCAAAATTGACACCGAAAGTTGACACCTTGTGTCTCAGAACAAATGATGATCCTCCAATGCACACGGTGCATTTGGACCTCCCGGAAGAGTCGGAAAAGAGCTGTCCGGGGACCAAGAATCGTGCTTTCTCGTTCGCCGTCGATCGGAACTCGAGGTTTGCCATTGCTCGTTCTGGCCGAGAAATCGCGCAGTCGGTGATCAGTTTGTCGAAGCAGGAAGTACTCGAGAACACCCGAGTTGCATCGGATCGAACGGGAGTCCTCGGAAGCAAGAGAGTCGAGGATTGGGCTGCCGCCAGAGGCCGCGAGACATCATAATCGGTCTCATTTTAACACGATAGGATGTTCGCCGAGTTTTGCCTTGACGGCTGAAGTAACATGTCTCCCGGCTGATGAAAGGTTAGGTATTCGGGATCGGTTACGTTTGACGGAACGGAGGGAATCTCCCGAAGAAGAACTCGCGGCGAGGAAATCCCAGAAAAGAACTTCGATTTGAGGCATTCTCAGAAAATACCGAATTATGCAGCGGGGGATTAAGTCCTCACGAAAGTGGGTGATGTTGACAACTTCTCCGGCCCTTAAGTCATTGCGGACATCCAATTCTTCAATAGAGTTCCGAAGAGGATATCTTAGGTGTACGATCGAGCGGTTCAGAGGGCTTGTCCATTGAAAAGAGACTACATCTTCAGTCCCAGGAGGGACAACTCTTCCGGAGGGGTGAGTGGGAATCCCGCTGTGAGTCGGCGGCTCTTGACGATGTATGCAAGGAATGAACGAAGTTATTCAGTAGTCGGTCTCAAGCCAGGCTCATCACTTGAGTCTCAAGTCATCTATGGTCAGTAACCACGAACGAACAAAGAGGACACTGCCTTTGTGCGTCTTGCGAGACTGGAGATGTGGTTGGATCGTTGGTCGACCCTGGTGATAGGTTGCTATTCAGACTCCGTTGGAGACACTCATCGCTCTGTATGCGAGGGACCTTAGAATTTCTTTAGGACGTCAGCGGGAGACGTCTCCGGAATTAAGTGGAGTCAACGCCTGAGCAGGTCAGGGAGCCTTCAGAGGAATGAAGGGCGACCGAGAAAACTGGTGCGAGCTCGTCAGATCTCGATTAAGATTTTCACATAAATCCGCTCCTCCCCACCGATGGGCAGACTCATGAGGGAATTGGGCTTCGGTCATAAATCGGACCCTTTCCGGTTGACCTGGAGCAACAAAACAAACTGAACCCGATTCTCGAAGAAGAGGTGACGAGAAGCCTTCTACTTCGATGGAAAGCGAAGGAGCTGAATGAAATCGAACTCTCGATCTACGGGGTGGCGAAGTCGAATGTCTGGCGGGACACGAAAGAGCGCTGAAGTAACCTGCGGGCGTCATCTGAGCCCCAGTGTTTCCGTGAATTCCGTTTTTTCTAGTGATCGGAGGGATTGAGATTTTCGACGGGAATACACAATCACCGCCCCATCGCAGTACTTCAAGAAGTTACAGAAGTATTCCGCGAAAACTTCAATTATTTGACTCGAAATTGCATTGTGAAGAGATATATGGCACAGATAATATCCCGAGAAATTCCTAAGGATCGATCGCGGGCCACGGGAAAAATCTCGCGGGCTACTCGTGTCCTGCGGGACACGTCTTTGACACCCCTGGTCTAGGCCAATGACAAGTTCGAGGAGCAGAAGCCGTTCGACACCGAGAAAAATGAAAGGGATAGCGACATACGGACTGCTTAGAAAGAGTCGAGGTAGCAATCTGTTTGTCTTCGCCGGAACAGGGGAGCGACCGACGAGAAGCCCCGGAGCCCTAGAGGGAAATACCGAAGGATCGACCCGCATTGTGTCAGATGTGGCAGGGACAGCATTCCCCGCACTGTGACGGAAAATTCCCCCTCACCACTCCGATATCGACGACGAAATGGCCAGGGCGTTGGGCTTCACCGAAGGAATACACGGAAATCTTGTGAGGATGTTTGGACGACTTCTGGGAATGATGCGAAATCGAAACCCGAAGATCTGCTGAGTAATCGCCCTGAAACAGGGTCGCATGTAGCAAATGATCGTCAAGGATGATCGCCCGAAGGATTCATCATAGGATTTGGATTGTAGGGGATTCAATCCTCTCGAGTGTCCGAGTCACACGTGGCAATCGGTTGTCTATGTAAATGAAAAACCTCGGTCCACTATACGACGATTCAATTGGCGCAGTCAACATCTTTCGTGCCATGTCTCAAACGACTTCCTCCGAAGGTCCCTTGGTGGAAAAGATTGTGGAGGCTCCCCGCATGTTGGCCATCGAAGAGAGAGACACAAGTCGGGAAACGAATGGAGCCGTGGTTCTCGAGAATGCTTCAGCCTTGATCGGCACTTTCGAATACGATTCGAAGCGCGGGTTGACGTTCCAGCCGTGGTTCTCCGATAATGGACACAGCTAACAAACTTTCTGTGAGTCTGATGCGGAGCGACGTCAGCTTCCCGTCGCGCGCTCGGTAAAAGTTAGTACACGCGAACCTCACCGAATGAGCCCGAAAGTCTGGAGTATGCTGCACTGGTCATCACACTGATAGACATGTTCGCCGTTTCGGAGTCTCTGTTCTGTCGTGGGTTTGAAACGTTGCTTTGAGATCGCCACGCTCGCGAGGAAACCGCAGAACAGATCGCGAGTAACGCTATCCTGAGAGCGGACGGGTTGAGTTCTTTCTAATTTGACTCCCTTCGAATTTTCATCATGCTTCCTTCTGTTTCCGAACCCAGCTATCAAGGCTTGCGAAATTTTGTTACTTTGCATAAAAGCCGTCGACGACAAAGCTTCGGTAACCGCTGATGAGGTTCGGTTGGTCATGGTGAAATATGAGACCGGTTCAAGCAATGCTGAAGTCAAGTACAGTGCGACGAAGGAGAAGCCAACTCCGACCGTTTTCGCCATCTCGCTGAGAGAGCCAGCGAAGACTTCTCAAGCAACCGGTCACCAGTCATTCAAGTAGCAAGCGTCTTGCGCTGTGCGTTTGCCGAAAACTCGTGCG
This sequence comes from Galendromus occidentalis, assembly GCF_000255335.2. Classification (NCBI taxonomy): domain Eukaryota; kingdom Metazoa; phylum Arthropoda; class Arachnida; order Mesostigmata; family Phytoseiidae; genus Galendromus; species Galendromus occidentalis. The sequence continues at coordinate 26,659 of NW_003805516.1, read as the reverse complement.
GTCGAATACCGTCTGCATCAACAAGGTGCTCAGATCTCCGCAACTTTCTGAGGGTCGGACGTTCATCACGCTCGACTTTAACGGGTCACCCATCGGATTCCGCGCAAATTCTGAGGCTAACATCTCTACCATTGGGATTCGGACTTGAACGTCTCTCGGGTGCTTGGCGCTCACTGAGTTCGGAAGCCGATGCACTTCTGTCGATGGTGATGATATTATGCTCATGGGCGATTCCATGGCGAAATCCACTCACAACAGAAATACCATCCAAGATTCTCTACCCGTTATCATGGGGAGCGAATTGAGCCTGTTCTGCGATCGCTTGCCTATACAGCTCGGCTTGGAGGTCTGGAAAGTCGAGAATTCACAACCAGACGTGGGTCTCGTCGACTCGACTTCTCAACAGACAAGTTTTCCGAAGCTCTTCGAGTCGGAGCTCGGGCTCTGTAAAGAAACCTAATGGCTTCTCACGAGCTTGCGCAGATTATTCCACCGGACTCGACGAAGCTCTCGTGGATATCTACCATCCGCTTCCTAATACGGAGGGAGTCACGACCAAGTTCTCCGGAGAGTCTTCCCAAAATTGGATGTGGCCGAAGCCTACTCGAAATCGTTACTACACTGGGTGATTACTGAATAGAGAAGAGACCGTATTTGGCTTGACGGGTTCAGTCGCCAAGAGGCTGAGCAGCCAAGAACTTAGACGATTCCAGATACAGCTTCCCAAACATTGACTCCCTTGGGCGGCAAGGTTTGAGGATTTTCCCCCGACCGCGAAATTTCCGAAACCATTCCGCCAACCTAGACCGTGATTATGGCTCGAGAATTTACGAAAAGCTCCGTCTAGACTCACCCGCATGGTCGAATTTTCGCTGTCTGTAATCAGGTCTTGCACGTGGTCTTGCACGTCTCCTCATTGAAGCGTGCTCGGGTTACAAGACATCTGCGGCTCCTCTCGTCGAAAGAGGAAACGAAGAGAAACACCAGAGACATCACGATACAGTTTCAGCTCAGGTTCATTTATATATTTATTAATTGCACTCGATAACAGAGTATAGTACGGCCACATCGCCTTCGTGGTGCGTAAATTCAGCTAGTTTTCTTCTTACTTAGACAGTACAAGGAGGTTAATCCGGACCGGCATTTGGCAGCATGGTATTTCGGGCATGAGTCTCCGCAATACCTACAAAGACACTTAGCTCCATCGGCGTCATGGAAGCTGTTGTCCGTACAGAGCAGATGATGATATCCATGAACTAGATATCTAGTGTACACATGTCTTTCATCTGAAGCGGATTCTGCCCAGAGTTGCCGCTTTCTGAAGATTTCTTCCTGTTCCAGCTCGCTTAGAGCATCGTTAACTTTCTTACTCCACTCCTGGAGCACTTGAATGAAGGGAGGCGTCTGTTCTTCCCGAATTCTTTCTCTGATTTCGTTAATCATGAGTGGGCTCCCCGTCAGGGCGTAGACGTAGCGGCTCCGCGTTGAGCGGTGGAGGCTCAAGGCTCGTTTCATGTATAGCGTGAAACATTGTTCCAGCTTCTTGAAATCTGTCGAGGTGAGGTGGTTCCAGACTCGTTTCAATCCGTAGCTGATGATAGGCATCAGCTTCATTTTGAAAAGAGCGATGGCGGTATGCAGGGAAAGGCGGTTGAGTTTCCCGATGACCGTGAAGGAGGCGGAGATTGCTAGACTCGTTCGTTCTTCAATGTGAGCATGGAAATTGCCCACGGAGCGACTGAATCGGACGCCCAGGTATCGGAAGTTTTTCACAAGCTCTAGAGGTCGGCCGTCCAGGAGCAGTCGATCATCTTTTGCCGACCGCGGCGCGCGACCGAACTTGACAACCTTTGTCTTGTTCTTGTTGATCTCGAGTCCCTGTTTTCGCAGCCAGGTCGAGATCTTCGGTAAGATATTTCGGAGCCCATTCAAGTCGGGGTGAGCCACAACAATATCGTCAGCATACAGGCACACGAATGCCCTCGATTCTGCCCGAATGAAATCCACCAGGCCCCGAATCAGCAGAATAAATGCAAGGCAACTCAATGGGTTTCCCTGCGGTGTCCCGTCATTTTGGCGTACGGAAACTTTTTCATGCTGCAGTTGAATCTGTAACAGATCCTCGTCAAAGAAACTGTCGATGACTCTGAGAGCTTTGCCTCCAACCCCCGCTTCAGCGAAACTCTGTACCATCAACACCCTTGGCGCTCTGTCAAAGGCCTTCACACAGTCAATGAAGACTGCGTACATCGTCCCCTGCGTTTCCACTACCCGCTCCACCTCGGAGGAGAAAAAGTGGATAGCATCCAGTGTGCCCATGCCCCGCCGGAAACCGAACTGTTCGTCGGGAAGGGCTCTGTCAAGCACCGGCTCCAGTCTGGAGATCAGGAGTTTACAGAAAATCTTCTTCAATGCTTCTTCCGATGCTATGCCTCGGTAGAGATTTGGATCCGACCTCCCTGTATGCGCTCCGCCTTTGAAAAGGAGCGAGAGGCGAGCGTTGTGCCATGACGTCGGTAAGCGGCCTTCGTCAAAGATCTTATCGAACAGGAGTTTGAGATTCCGGTGAATAACTTTTTCGGTTTGCTGCCAGTGCTCGTAGAAGCAGCCACTGGGGCCGGAGCTCTCCTTGGATGGAAGGGTCCGTAAAACCCCAGCAATCTCTTCTCTTGTGAAGGGCCGATCAGCAATGAACTGATCGTACGTGAGTGGTAATTGTACTCGTACTGGAGGCCGATTTCTCGCTTCCTCGTTCCACAGTAGCTGCTTGAAGTGTGATTTTACTTCTTCTGGTTCAATCGGCGGCGCCGTCTCAACCCTTCCCCTCCTCAGGTAAAGGTGCGGGTGTCGACTGGTCTCTGACAGGAGTTTACGCTCCTCTTCGAGGTCGAATCGCCTTTTCACTATTTTCAGCTCGTGGTGATAGTGTCTTCTTGCGAGGGCATATCTCGTCGAGGCTGTGGGGTCGGATCTACACTTCCGTAGTAGAGCGAGAACTTCCTGACGTAGGCGGTAACAACGCGAGTCGAACCACCGGGGGGCAGTTCGCACCCACCTCTTTCGCCTGTCGCAGCATCTTATGACTTTTGTCGTGATCGCTGCTTCGATTCCGTCAACGGTTTCTTCAGAGAGAGCATGAGCTGGAGGATATTCCGCTGTCCGAAGCTTTTCTCTGCGAATTTTCCGGCTCAGAGTCCGGTGCTGTGGAGCAGGAGAGAACTCTCGCAGCAGGACCTCGGTTCTCACCGGTTGGTGCTTGCGCACCTCCAAATCCTCAACCCTAGTGCCCGAGCAGGCGCCGTTCGTGAATATGAGGTCGATGGTGCTACTTCCATTGAAGCAGATGTATGTTTTGGCGTCAGCTTGGTTTTGGCAACGCAAACCCAAACGCTCCATGAACTCTCGCAAGGCGTGGCCCTCACTGGACGTCGTGGCCGAGTCGATTCGGCAGTTGAAGTCGCCACCGATAAGAGCCGGCCTCGACAGATCTAGCTTTGTTAGTCCATCCCCGACGATGGATAACACTTGCTCAATGCTGCAATCTGGTTGCACGTAGAACGCACCTATACTGAAGCTATCACAGCACAATAATAGGGTGTTCTCATCACTATGTACGATTTTCATTCGTGGACCTCCCTTCCTGAGGTACACGGCGATTCCACCCGAGGGTCTCCCGGCACCCGGGCTTTTCTTTGCGAAAGAATTATATACAGTTTTGTCCTCAAGAGGAAACGGCTCTGTGAGTAGTGTCTCGGTAAGAATGATAATCTCGTCTCGCTGAAAGTAGCTTGGATCGTGAAGGCGCCGCATGGCACCCCCGAGGCCCTCACAATTCCAGAGAACGACGGATCTCAATTCATTTCGAGCTCTCGGCCGACATGCTAGTCATTTCTTCTGTTCTTCATCGGACGGTTTGTCTTCGATGTGCTGGATTACCGATTCCTGGCTCGGTGGGCGGCCGATCCAGCGCCGATATCTCATTTGAGGCGGGTAAAAAGCGGGGTTGGAGCAAGTTTTTACGTGTTTGGCTCGCAAGCCTATGCAGAAGGCAGAATCAGTGCCTTTCTTCTTCAGCTTCCACACTGCGAACGGGGTTACTCCTCGGTCTTTGAACCATTGCCGTGGTCTTCTTGCTCATCCCGTCAACATAGATTGCGTGGAATAGGGGTTACCGGCTTACAAACTCCAGGCTGCCCTCCTTCGCATCCGATGTACCAGAGCTGAGTTTAACCGGGGGTCGTTTACGCTTTTTCTCGGGCCTGACTTGCTCATTGTTGTCACCATCCTTGCAACTCTGTGCGATTGTCGGAGCGCCGATAGCAGCCCTTTCAGAGGCCGCTTCAGTGTCCATCGGCGTCTCGGCGTCGCCGGACCGTTCGAATGATTCGGACAGCCCTGCAGCTCCGCGATCTCGCTTGATGGCCGGCCCCTTCCCAAAGGATTCCACGTCCTTCTCGGCGATTTCCTCTCCGTTGCTCTCTCTGAGGGGGGTGCTCTGAATAACGATAGCTTCTCTTCGGGAGAGGGTGAGGCCGTTCGCGGCTTCTTCTTCGGTTTCCGTGTTTTACGACTTCCGTCGTTTAAGACCCCGGGTGCTTGTGGGGTAGACTGAGCCACAGGGGGTCCGCCCCCTGGTTGCTCATCCACCAGTCGCATCCTGGCGAGTTCGCTCACCGTTCTCTGGAGTCCCAGAACTATGGAACGCAGCTCGAGATTTTCCTCCTGAAGGCTGCACAGACGCTCGGCCAGGCCTTCATTTGAATCCACTCGTATCTTGCAGCTTCCACAGGGTCCAAATCTTGTGTTCACCGGTGCGGCGGGGTTCCGACATGCACTGTGAACGACATTTCCGCAGCCTCGACTGCAGATAATCCATGAAACTCCCAAATCAATCGGGAGCCCACACGATGCACACCTTGTCAACATGGCGGCAACAGCTCAGGTTCATTTGTATTTGATAAAAGGGGAGCGGATCTCTGCAAGGTTTTCGGGGGCAGATCTCGAAAGTTACTCTCGAACACTTTCAGCGTACAGTACTACTCCCATCTTTTGTCTCTACTGGCGGGTCGCCATCTCCCAGTTCCTATATCAACTGGAACGAATGGAAGATTCCGATAAGCTCCCCCCGGCCTGAAAATGCCAGAAGCCTCTACGGAATTCGCGCGATCGCGCTAAATATCCAGTCCTATTCATTGTGGCTTCCCAGATAACTCGACAGTGCCCGTCGATCAGATGCGATCCAGTTTGAAAGATGATTTTGATGAGAACCACCAGATTCGCCGATTGGTTGCGAGCAATTCCAATCTTCAAGGCTAAGGAGGATCTTCTGCGCATTGACGACCAGTTTGCAGCAGCCTTCGAGAGCATCCTGAAAATTTCCTTGTCAGGAGATGCTCTCACTCAGCTGAGTCTCCCCGCCCTCTCCGGCGGTACGGGCATCCCGACTCCATCGGACATCGCACTGGCTGCCTTTGCTGCCTCCTGTTACGCGGCTACGTTCGACGTTCGTGACGTTCTGAATGACTCGTCAAGAAGGAACCACCTCATGGACCTCGTGACGAATGAATTCCCTACTCGATTCGGTTCGACACCCTCCGAAGACGATCGCCACCAGCAACACAAGTGGACGAGGATCGCGAATGACTCCGTTCTTTCGGAACTCTGCTCGCGATTGTCCGGATCGGAGGTTGATGCAATTCGATTCTCCCACGCGTCTCTTCCTGAGTCGGGATGGTGGCTTCAAGCTCTGCCCTCAAGGAACATAGGGACCCTGCTATCAGACAGAGATTTCATCTTCGCCGCCGGTCTCAGGCTCGGCCTGCCCCTGATCGACGAAGATCCTTGCCCGTGCTGCACGGCGCTAAATCGCCGAGGCCTCCATGGTCTCAGCTGTAACTCTCTGGGATCCGCCATGGAGCAGTAAATGACGTGCTGTCCCGAGCGCTACAGCAGGCTGGTGTCACAAACTCCAAAGAGCCCCGAAATCTGTCCCCGAATGACCAGTTGCGCCCAGACGGTATAACCCACGAGCCATGGTTTCGGGGTCGATAGCTGATTTTGGACGTGTGGATTAGAGACGCCCACGCCGCTTGTTATCGGCGGATTTCTCGAATCCATCCATCAACGGCAGTCCACGGCCCTACGATTCAACCCGCCAAAAGCGAACTCTTCGTTCAGGGCACTTCTGCGGTCGAGCTGTATTGCGCGCACCGTCTCTTCTCCGAGTGCCTACCTGGCTGCCGTCTGCTCCCTGACGAGAGCCACGTTGAGCTGCTGGGCGCCCCCCTGTTCGAATCCGGTCTGCCAAAGGCGCTCATGAGCAAGTCCGACGCCTTTGACGTCGTATTCCGCAGACTGTCCTTCGTGGGCAGTCATGTGGCGACTCACATCTTGCAGCGATCGGCCGGAGTGCCGAAGCTATCTGCTGCGAGCTAGTCCGGCCTTCATGGCCAAGGAGGATCTCCGGCGAATAGACGAACAGTTTGCAATTTGAGAGCGTCCTGAGAACTTCCCTATCAAGGGATGCTCTCATTCAGCTCACCCTCCCGGCACTCTCGGGTGGAATGGGCATTCCAATGCCATCAGACAGACCCGACCGAAAACTCATGTCCGACTTCGCTTTGAGCGTACTGCCAGTCGATCAGAGGATACAAATCAAACAGTTTATTGTCACACGAGCTGTGTAAATGCTTCTTGAAATATACAAATATATGTACATGTTCATGTGTACGCCGGACCGGGCGTTCAAACTCTGAGAATCTTCCCTCGTATCCTCCGATCCTGCTGATCGAACCGGCACGTACAAACTCCCTGAGGTGGTATCTTGGGCATCTCGCGCCGCAGAAGGTACATCGGCAGCGGTCGTCTGCCTCGTGAAATTCCCGATTTGCGCAGACCAAGTGATGGAATCCGTGGACTGCAAATCTTGTTATTGCATGTCGGTTATCCCTGTCAGCCTCTTTCTATTTGTTGTTCGTCATCGCTGGTGTTCTGTAGAGCTCTAAATCGACGTCGTCCATCTTTTGTTCCTGAGTGGTCAGGAAATCTCTGAATGCTTCGGTTTCGGCGAGATTTATCTACTTTACGGTATCTACTTTTCAGGTCCTCGATGAATGTTGAAGTCTGGGCCAGGAGATACACCAATCTGTTTCTCGTTGTGCGGTGAACGCCGAGGGTTCGCTTCAGGATTGACGACTTCGCTTTGTCGAGGGTGCTCATGTCGGCCAAGTTCAGATGTTCCCATGTGATCTGAACGGCATACGATGCTAAAGGCGCCACTTCTGCGTCGAAAAGTTCGAGAGCGGTTGCGAGGGACAACCTTCGAGGATTTGCTATCGATGAAGAGACAATTTCTGCTTTCCTGATTCTCTCTCTCACGTGTGCGCTGAACGAGTGCCCTGTCGATGCTGGCGTGACTCCTAGGTATGTGGAAGCCGTCACATATCTAACGAGTTCCCCATCGAGATTTATCCGATCACGCCCCGCCATGAGCTTTCGGCGTCGAACGACTTCCAGAGCGTCTACACCTACGGATTCTCGCGGTTTAACTGTTTGTCAAGCATGTCAAACAAGAAATAATGGATCCCGAACAATGCAGCAGGTGGCTGCCCAAACACCTGCTATGGTACTCTCCTTGACTCCGGGGGAAACTGCGATTCGCGCTGCGCTCAGCATCTCGAACAAGACCCGCCAACAGAAGAACGCAGGGCTAAGCGAATTTTCAGAAGTGTCTCGAGTTGCAGATGCTGGCCGCGCAGAAGAGCTCGAGCGTAGAATGAATCTGAGTCAGGATGGAGATTTGATTTGAAACAACTAGCCACGGCAACAAAAGTAAGGTGTTGCAGCTGTTCACTACGCTTGCGTGAGAGGGATGTCGAAGATTTCGGCGAACAAGGGCTGCAGATGCGAGAGTCTCTCCCAACGAGTTCTGAACCATTGGAGATGGTCCGCGTGCCGGTTGCCTAGCTGTAGGAGTTCGGGCAGCTCCGCGATGATTTGACTGAAGAGTTGTTGGTCAGATGGATGATGGGAACGTGGATCCTCGGTTCGCGCATTCACTTGGTCCTTCCGCTCTCTGCCTAGAATACTGGGGGTGGTTGACGATGTGCTCGGGGTTTCTCAAAGACTTCGTCTCCGCGAGCCCTTCTTGGAGGATTCGGCTTCCACGGAACTGTCCGCATTGCCTAACAGTGTGGTGGCACCTCGGAGATATTCTACGTGGAAAAAAAACCCGTCCCGCTCGTCAACTTTCATGTATTTGTTTCTTCTTTTCCTGGCTCCCGAAGAACCAGCCACGAATGATTCAACTTGGAGATCGCGACCTTTCTGTACGGTCTCGAGCCTGTTGATAAACTTCCAGATCGTCGGATGCTGTATCCCGAATTCTGAGGGGAGTCGAGTCGTCGGTGAGCCGCTTCGGCGTAGTTATTCGTACGCGCTCCCCCATCGAGCGTTCTTTGGTTAGCCGACCCAAAGATCGGCTCGACGGGAAGGTGAGGTGCTCTCCGATCCGAAGAACCGTCTTGGCGGATCCTGTTCAAGTGTCCGATATGGACGTACTCAAAATAATTTAGCACCGGAGCCATTTCGACGGGCAAGCCCGGCGAATTCTCGGAGACTGCGTTAATCTAATTCTGCCGGTGGAACGAAAGCCAGGGCAGCTATCATCCGAGTCTTGAGCGCGAAGTCATCGTCCGTGTTGTAGCGACTCCAGAGACCTTCGCTCGCGACGCGGAGCTTGATGTTTATGACAAAATGGAAGGAACATCCGTGAATGCGGGTCTCCGATGAGGATCCATCATAGCTCGCTCGAAGTCCATGACGACGCTCCAAGGATTGTGGGCAGGCCAAGCCTCCTTCAACAGATTCAGCATCCGGGTGTACGATTCGGCTGCTTTGTCCGGGAGCAAGGCGTAAGCTACAGGCACAACGCACTCCAGCCGCTCAGCGAGGACTACGAACACCTGAACGATCAAATCATGTGTTTTTACGAAGGAGCCGAGGAATGTCAAGATAGCTCACAGGAATATTTGGGAATGGACTAATGAGAACCTGCGAGAACTGTGCCAGCGCGAAACTGAAGGTGCCGTCGACGTCGATCGAGCCGCGGCAGTCAGGATTCGCTGGCGCAGCGGATCGGGCGCTACGATGTCGGTTGATCATCCGAGCAATCGTACGAGGTTGGGTCATACGTCCGAGAGTAGCCGACATTGTTGGTAACAGATTCGTGTTGACCAACGAAGACGGGGTTTCATTACGCCCGAAGGATCTGGCGGATCTGAGTGAACGCCCATCGTCCTGACAACTTCGCCCGTAGAGATCAATGTGTGAGCTTTGGCCTTGCAGACAATCGACGCGGTTTTATACATGCAGCGCCAAGACTGTAGACCGCTCTTCAAGGCAGAAGCCTTCACGTACAGGTGGCCCTCGTGCGCTAATTTACTGTTGCCTCTCTGACTGATTATTCCGGAACTCGACGCTATGACCTATGGGACTAATCTTGAGAGTAGGAAAGAAAGAGACCGTCTTTGAGATTCAGCGATACACGGATTTATTCCCCGTCCGCTCGTGATCCTTCCCTGACCTGCGTGTGAGTCCTTTAGTCCATTGAACCAGCTTCAAAGGTTCAATCGCTCACTTGGAAGCGGAAGAATTCAGGTTGGTCCAGCGAGAGTGTTTGGTACAAACGTAGTAACGTAACCGGATGCGTTCCCGGGAAAGGGGCAGCGGGGAGTCTGAAATCGGAAAAATGCGCTGAACTCAAAAACGAGAAGAGAAATCTATAATTTTCGTTTCATTTCCATAACCCGATCGATACCTTTCCCGCCGCTGTGTCTCCTGAATAGTATTCAAAGATCCGATGGCTCGGTTATGTGATACAAAAACGAGCTGTCAAGGTGGTCTGATAAGCCTCCGTTCTGCCCGAGAACGAATCCTATCGATTACCGTGAGCAAGGCGAGGTCCGGAATTCCATAAGCTCTCCCCTGTCGAAGATGGAAGCTCGCTGACATTCCCGCGGCCTGGATACGTAAGCAGGTTTTCGAATGAATGATTCGGGCTCCAGGTGATATGAGTAGACCGATGTTCGCTGCCTTCGCTATCCATGACATTCCCCGTGCCTACGGTAAAATATTAGGTTAGAGAATTTCATTTTCCGAGATCCGAGACAGGCATTCCGAGTCGGGAGCCCTGAGATTCCCGACTCTCGTTCGGACGATAAGGGAGGGAAACTTCAATCGCTCCGACGCGGACGCCCAGAATACTCAGTCGACTAAACGCGCCACGTGGGCGTCGATGTCTCTTACAGGACGGTATCGGATGCTTTGACCTTACAACGGGGATCGATCCCCGAGCAGCCCGATGAGATCCGGAGGGAAAATCCCTCCGTCCTCTCCGGGCTGCGGCGGCTCTTGTTGCTGCTGACAGCATCGACGTTGCACCAGCAGCTGCTGGTTTTGTTGGAGGAGCCGCTCGTTGGCCGCCTCTAGCTCTTCGATGCGTCTCTGCAAGAATAGATATGTCCGTTCAAGAAGGGACTGAGGCCGCGACTTGTCATTTCGTTCTTGAGGCACTACATTTGGCGAATTGACAAGCTTCAATTGCCATGGACGTAGATTCCCCAAATCATGTACAATCATCTCAAGAATATTTCCATTTGAATGTATCAATGCGATTGCAGAACTCGGACGGGAGACGGAGGAGGGACAAGACACCTGGCTTGACCAAGGAAGAGCTCTCCTGATTCCTTTTTTTCTTCGAACGGATTGGCGAACCCGTATAGCTTCTATGTGGATTAAGTTCGAGAAAGAGGAGGGTTCGATCTCGATCGAGGCTCGAAAGATAATCATTTCGAGATTGTCTGTGTATGCCTCGATTATGAGGTTCTCACAGACCGTATCGGCGGGAGTACCTTGCCCCCGTCTCCAAAGATTTCTTCCGCACGGCAATCTACAATACTGACCTTCAAAACTGGGAATGGTCTTCGAGGAACCCGTAGAGATTCGGAGGGAAAATCCTCCCGTCCTCTCCGGGCTGCCACGGCTGCTGCTGCCACGGCTGCTCCAACAGAGCCAGCAGCTGCTCATTGTGGTTGTGCAGCCGCCGGTTCTGTCGGAGCAGCCGCTCGTTGGCCGCCTCTAGATGCTCGATGCGTCTCTGCAAGGATGGAAATGTCCGTTCAAGAAGGGACTAAGGCCGCGACTTGTCATTTCGTTCTTGAGGCACCACATTTGGCGAATTGACAAGCTTCAATTACCATGGACGTAGATGTCCCAAATCATGTACAATAATCTCAAGAATATTTCCATCTGAATGTATCAATGCGATTGCAGAACTCAGACGGGAGTCGGAGGAGGGACAAGACACCTGGCTTGACCAAGGAAGAGCTTTGATTTTGACGTGAAAACGTCTTCACCCAGGCTCGGGTGACCTGTTCGATGTACTTCGTCATCCAAATAGCCATAACTTGTCGCACCTTGCGGTCTTATATCTCGATCCTCATTCACGCTGGCCGCAAACTGATTCCTGTATCGAAAGGGGAATTTCCGGGATTCCACTCTGAACGAGATCCTGTCGCGAAGCGCTACATGGTTGCTCCATGATTTCGGTTTTTCTACATACCCCTCGATCGAGCTCGGAATCTGATGAATAATAGTGAATTCTAGGCTTCTCGTGGGGTTTTGAGAGGAGAATTTTATATATGGAGCTCGATAGAGAGAAAACTAGCAAGATGCAATAGTTCTACTCGATTATTGAGGCGAGGTTCTCTAGACATTCCCTCGAAACTCTTCATTTCCGAAGCTCCCCCAATGTGGAATGATTCGGTCGACTAAACAATGAAGTTTGCCTGAAAACGATGTCTTTGGACCTCGAGTCTGTCGCATCGTAATCGGAAGGTTCCTAATCTGGGAACGCTGGTTTATAATGAGATGTTGCTTCATCAGTAAAACAATGCTGTATCAATCCTTTCATCCAAAGAATGTCGACGTCATTCTCATACGGGTCGGCGCCTTGCGCGTCAACTCCCTCGCTCTACGACCGTCCGATTTGGAAGCAAGCTCACACCAAGCCACATCACGAAAGTGATTGCACGGAAAGCTATCGCTCGTCCGGTTCTCACGAGGTAGAATCCTCGCGCATTCACCCACCGGAAACAACTTCGCCGCCCATAACCATCCACATTCCAACTCACTATGGATTCCATCATGGAATTTCCATGTCCGTCGATGCTGAGTCTAACTAAATTCTCCGATAAACGACAACAACAGTAACCGCGGCCTCTCATCAGCTGCAAGGAGGAATCCGCATCAAAAACAGCACTGGACCGAAATCAATCTAGCCCATGCGGTCGAATAAGGAGAACCAATTATCCGCCGGCAGTCTCGATTGGCCGGAATGAATACCTTTCAGGCACATGACGTATGAGAAATTTCGTCCACCAATACCCTCAAGACGTTTTCACGCATGGAACGGTGATGTCCCTGACATAACCTAGACTGAATTTTTCCTGATTCCTTTTTGTCTTCGAACGGGTTGGCGAACCCGGATAGCTTCTACGTGGATTAACTTCGAGAAGGAGGAGGATTCGATCTCGATCGAGGCTCGAAAGATAATCATTTCGAGATTGTCTGTGTATGCCTCGATTATGAGGTTCTCACAGACCGTATCGGCGGGAGTACCCTGCCCCCGTCTCCAAAGATTTCTTCCGCACGGCAATCTACAATACTGACCTTCAAAACTGGGAATGGTCCTCGAGGAGCCCGTAGAGATTCGGAGGGAAAATCCCTCCGTCCTCTCCGGGCTGCCACGGCTGCTGCTGCCACGGCTGCTCCAACAGAGCCAGCAGCTGCTCATTGTGGTCGAGCAACCGCTCAATGTGGTTGATCAGCCGCCGGTTCTGTCGGAGCAGCCGCTCGTTGGCCTTCTCTAAGTGCTCGATGCGTCTCTGCAAGGATGGAAATGTCCGTTTAAGAAGGGACTAAGGCCGCGACTTGTCATTTCGTTCTTGAGGCACTACATCCGGCGAATTGACAAGCTTCAATTACCATGGACGTAGATGTCCCAAATCATGTACAATAATCTCAAGAATATTTCCATCTGAATGTATCAATGCGATTGCAGAACTCAGACGGGGAACGGGGGAGGGACAAGACACCTGGCTTGACCAAGGAAGAGCTTTGATTTTTCCTGATTCCTTTTTGTCTTCGAACGGATTGGCGAACCCGGATAGCTTCTATGTGGATTAAGTTCGAGAAGGAGGAGGATTCGGCATCAGATGAGACGGAGCTGGGGCGAATTCGGCGCGCAGGACAAAGAGACGCCGGCCGCTCCGCGATCGAAATGAATACTCATCACGGTGACGAAAGTTTGATTCCGGTTCGGCAATGAGTCAAACCAAAGGTCGTGGGAAATTCATTCGAAGATCACAAAGGTCAATGAAGCCCAGAGATGGATAGCTCCACGACGTCCCGGTTCGAACAACGTTTCAGCTTCTACGGGGCTCTTTCGTCAAATTACGAGTGCATGATGATGCTCCCCTGAGAGAAGCATGTCCCAACAGGGACCTCGAAATTCGTTCGGTTAACGAAAACTGTTTCGTTTGTTTGGGACGCAACTTACGAAAACCTCACCGCTCTACAGATATTGAACGGCCCTGACCTCCCCTCGCAATCGCTCCCCGATCATGCCGCGGTTGTGATTCGTGAGCCAATCGGTGCAGTTCGCGTTCACAGAATCAACCCGAATGAGAATGGAACCGTCGGAGCCGGAGGAAAGACGCAGCGAAGGATACATTCTTCAGTACCTTCCCCCCCATTAGGTATCCCTCCTCCCTCGGGATTTCCTCTCTCAGGCAGACTCTCTATGAGTCTGATGCGGAGCGACGTCAGCTCTCCGTCTCGCGCTCGGTAAAAGTTAGTACACGCGAACCTCACCGAATGAGCCCGAAAGTCTGGAGTATGCTGCACTGGTCATCACACTGATAGACATGTTCGCCGTTTCAAGGTCTCTGTTCCGTCGTGGGTTTGGAACGTTGCTTTGAGATCGCCACGCTCGCGGGGAAACCGCAGAACAGATCGCGAGTAAGGCTACCCTGGGAGCGGACGGGTTGAGTTCTTTCTAATTGGACTCCCTTCGAATTTTCATCATGCTTCCTTCTGTTTCCGAACCCAGCTATCAAGGCTTGCGCAATTTTGTTATTATGCATAAAAGCCGTCGACGACAAAGCTTCGGTAAGCGCTGACTAGGTTCGGTTGGTCGTGAGAGCCAGCGAAGACTTTCCAAGCCACCGGTCGCCAGTCATTCAAGGAGCAAGCGTCTTGGGCCTGGGCGCTCATCGCTTCGAACTCCACCATTCAAGCTTCAGCTTAAACCAAGGCTGGCGAAAACGCTTGCCGCTGACTGTATGGTGGTCCGCAGCCGGAGTTTCGTTAGTCCACGGAGCACCCCATCCACTTTCCAGAAGAAAACATAATGATATCTGAGCGCGCTCCAAGATCTTCCGAGCAAAAGCTCCACCGCCCAGTGTGGTCTCAGTGATGAGAGGGCCGCACAAGCTGCATGAAATACAGTGGATACGGAGCGGTTTTGTACGTCGGCGCGCTGCGGCTCTTACTCACGTACGATTAGCTTCGTACACCCAAACCGAGGCCAGCAGATGTTTTCCTCCGACTTGGACGGTCTGTCCCCGGATAGGATTGCTTGGGTACCTCGCTTGATACCTCGGACGAGTTTGCTCTTCCAAGATGAATTGGGTTTCATTCTCGCAGAGTGTTCGACCCTCCTTAAGACATTTCGATTCAAATACGGATAAATTATGGTCCGCGGGACCACGAGGATCGCCCGTTGGTCACCTCTGGCGTAGACTATTCAAAATCCGTACAGTTTTCGCAGGACAAGAATTGAATATTATCGTCAACCTATTTCGCGTGTATGCATCGATGACCGTATCTTCACACATGGCCTGCTATACGTCGGCGTCGAGCCTCCATAAGCCAGTAGCCGTCAGGGGAATTTCACTTCAGCGCGAGGACACCGTATGAAGAACAGCGTATACGAAGAAGTAGTGCGATACTTCTGGTCGGGGCTCGGGGCCGAATTCTCGCTGAGGCCAGACAGGGTTTCCTCTCCGCTTCCATGACAATCTGACAATGCAGACGATACTCTTGGATTCACTCGGAATCATCAGCATCGAATAGAGAGGAAACCAATGTCACGTAAGGATTATCTCCGGAATGTGTTCGAAACGGAATCTTGCTCACGTCAGTGTCCCCATAGCTGTACGACTATGATGTTACCCATTTCCGAGCTATCAGCCGCGAGTAGATTAAAATTCGTGGTCCGGCCTACCTCAGCACAGCATCCAAGCAGAGCTAAAGATAATCAATTCGAGAATGTCTTTGTATGCCTCGATTATGAGGTTTTCTCAGACCGTATCGGCGGGAGTACCTTGCCCCCGTCTCCGAAGATTACTTCCGCACGGTAATCTACAATACTAACCTTACAACGGGAATTGATCCCCGAAGAGGTACGGAGGGAGAATCCCTCCGTCCTCTCCGGGCTGCTGCTGCTGTTCGTGACGTCGTTCCCGTCGCTCCTCTGCCAGGAGCTCGAGGATTCGTTGTTGTCGTTGGTCTTGCCGCTGTATGTGTTGGTCTTGCCGCTGCATGTGTTGATTTTGCTCCTGTATGGTTCGAATTTGCTCCTGTATGGTTTGATGCTGTCGCGAAGTCAAGTCTCGCAGAAAATTCACCTCCGCTTCCAAGTGTTGGATTGGACGCTGCAAGGATGGAAATGTCCGTTTAAGAAGGGACTGAGGCCGCGACTTGTCATTTCGTTCTCGAGGCACTACATTCGGCGAATTGACAAGCTTCAATTACCATGGACGTAGATCCCCCTCATCAAGTACAATCATCTCACGAATATTTCCATCTGAATGTATCAATGCGATTGCAGAACTCAGACGG
The DNA here is from genome assembly GCF_000255335.2 of Galendromus occidentalis. Classification (NCBI taxonomy): domain Eukaryota; kingdom Metazoa; phylum Arthropoda; class Arachnida; order Mesostigmata; family Phytoseiidae; genus Galendromus; species Galendromus occidentalis. Next base: position 10,696 of record NW_003805516.1, on the reverse strand, counting down.
GAGACGGAGGAGGGACAAGACACCAGGCTTGACCAAGGAAGAGCTTGTGACGTACGAGCCTGGCCGTAGCGCATGCGGGACACTAACTTACAGACTAATACACATGCAGAGATCGGGAAGACAATAATCGGAAACTTAGATGAACCATTTATTGAGTACCTCATTCAGCAACCCCTGGGGCTTGCACACTTGCTATACCAGTACGATAATCAAGTCCATTCATCTCAAGGAAGAACCAATAAATTGAGTGGATCGGGAGCGCACGAGACTATAGCAGAAAGTCGCCGCATCGTCTGGCGACGACAGCATCGCGGCAGAGAGAGCCACACTCTAGCTGACATCAGCTGTGCCGACAGTCGGCGCGTGGATAAGAGCCGCCGCGGCTGTCACCGCCGGCCGCCAGAGGGCATAGAAGTCAGTAGCAATCAGAGCTTCACAAAAGCCAGAGTGTTATCATTGAGTAGTCTAGTTTTCTCAAGTGAGCTCGGGAATCAGATCCCGAACTAATCAGTCTCAAATCGAGTCGGCTAGGCCGGAGTCAGTTACTCCGTCGCTGATCGATGAGATCCATCAGTGCGCGCCCGATCTGTCAGTAAAATCGAATACGAAGTGCGACTTCCATTCCCATACGAGATCAGTATGCCACAGAGCTTTTAATTTCTCCTGATTCCTTTTTGTCTTCGCACGGATTGGCGAACGGATTGGCGGATAGCTTCTATGTAGATTAAGTTTGAGAAAGAGGAAGATTCGGCTTCAGATGAAACGGAGCTGTGGCGAATTCGGCGCGGGGGCGAATTCGGCGCGCAGGACAGTAAGACGCCGGCCGCTCCGCGATCGAAATGAATACTCATCACGGTGAAGAAAGTTTGATTCCGGTTCAGCAATGAGCCAAAGCAAAGGTCGTTGGAAATTCATTCGAAGATCACAAAGGTCAATGGACCCCAGAGATGGATAGCTCCACGACGTCCCCCGCCTCCGTTTCTATTTCGTTCCTCATGACTGATTTTATCCAGGGATTTCTTATAGATACGGGTCCTTGTGAAGAGATATATGGCACAGATAATATCCCGAGAAATTCCTAAGGATCGATCGCGGGCCACGGGAAAAATCTCGCGGGCTACTCGTGCCCCGCGGGACACGTCTTTGACACCCCTTGACTAGGTCAAGACTAGATCGAGGAGCAGAAGCCGTTCGCCACCGAGAAAAATGGAAGGGATAGCTTGGAAAGAGCCGAGGTAGCAATCTGTTTGCCTTCGCCGGAACAGGAGAGCGACCGACGAGAAGCCCCACAGCTCTAAAGGGAAATCACTCCGATATCGACGACGAAATGGCCAGGGCGTTGGGCTTCACCGAAGGAATAGACGGAAATCTTGTGAGGATATTTCGACGCCTTCTGGGAATGTTGCGAAATCGAAACCCGAAGATCTGCTGAGTAATCGCCTTGAAACAGGGTCGCATGTAGCAAATGATCGTCACGGATGATCGCCCGGCGGACTCAACATCGGATTTGCATTTTAGGGGATTCCATCCTCTCGAGTCTCGAGTGTCCGAGTTACACGTGGCAATCGGTTGTCTATGTAAATGAGAAATGGCCATCGGAGGCAGAGACACAAGTCGGAAAACGGATGGAAACGGCTCTCGAGAATGCTTCAGCCTTGATCGGCATTTTCGAATACGATTCGAAGCGCGGGTTGACGTTCCAGCCGTGCTTCTCCGAGAACGAACACAGCTTACAGACGCTCTGTGAGTATGATGCGGAGCGACGTCAGCTTCCCGTCGCGCGCTCGGTAAAAGTTAGTACACGCGAACCTCACAGAATGAGCCCGAAAGTCTGGAGTATGCTGCACTGGTCATCACACTGATAGACATGTTCGCCGTTTCGGAGTCTCTGTTCTGTCGTGGGTTTGAAACGTTGCTTTGAAATCGCCACGCTCGCGGGGAAACCGCAGATCAGATCGCAAGTAACGCTATCTTGGGAGCGGATGGGTTGAGTTCTTTCTAATTGGACTCCCTTCGAATTTTCATCATGCTTCCCTCTGTTCGTCATGGTGAGATATGAGAACGGTACAAGCAATGCTGAAGTCAAGTACAGTGCGACGAAGGAGAAGCCAACTCCGACCGTTTTCGCCACCTCGCTGAGAGAGCCAGCGAAGACTTCTCAAGCAACCGGTCACCAGTCATTCAAGGAGCGAGCCTCTTGCGCTGTGCGTTTGCCGAAAACTGGTGCGGTCGAATACCGTCTGCATCAACAAGGTGCTCAGAGCTTCGCAACTTTCTGAGGGTCGGACGTTCATCAAGCTCGACGTTAACGGGTCACCCATCGGATTCCGCGCGAATTCTGGGGCTAACATCTCTACCATTGGGATTCGGACTTGGACGTCTCTCGGGTGCTTGGCGCTCACTGAGTTCGGGAGCCGATGCACTTCTGTCGATGGTGATGATATCATGCTCATGGGCTATTCCATGGCGAAATCCACTCACAACGGAAATACCATCCAAGATTCTCTACTCGTTCTAGTGGGGAGCAAATCGAGCCTGTTTTGCGGTCGCTTGCCTATACAGCTCGGCTCGGAGGTCTGGGAAGTCGAGAATTCACAACCAGACGTGGGTCTCGTCGACTCGACTTCTCAACAGACAAGTTTTCTGAAGCTCTTCGAGTCGGAGCTCAGGCTCTGTAAAGAAACCTCACGGGCGGCTAGGTTCGAGGATTTTTCCCCGACCGCGAAATTTCCGAAACCATTCCGCCAACCTAGACCGCGATTATGACTCGAGAAGTTACAGAACGCTCCGTCTAAACTCACCTTCATCTTGCTGTTTATCACAACTCTCTATTTTTATCACATGCATGTTTCGGACTTGGACTATCGTTTCCTCTCTCGGCGCGATCGCGCGCTCTGTACTCTCATCGCAGCTATTCTCATTACGAGAAATTTAAAACTCATTCTGCTGTCTGGTATTTAGGTCTTGCACGTCTCCTCATGGAAACGTGCTCGGCTTACAAGACATCTGCAGCTTCTCTCGTCTAAAGAGGAAACGAGGAGAAACACCAGAGACATCACGATACAGTTTCAGCTCGGGTTCATTTGCATTTTATAAAAGGGGAGCGGATCTCTGCAAGGTTCTCGGGGGCAGATATCGAAAGGTACTCTCGAACACTTTCAGCGTACAGTACTACTCCTTTCTTTTGTCTCTACTGGCGGGTTGCCATCTCCCAGTTCCTATATCAACTGGAACGAATGGAAGATTCCGATAAGCTCCCCCCGGCCTGAAAATGCCAGAAGCCTCTACGGAATTCGCGCGATCGCGCTAAATATCCAGTCCTATTCATTGTGGCTTCCCAGATAACTCGACAGTGCCCGTCGATCAGATGCGATCCAGTTTGAAAGATGATTTTGATGAG
>NW_003805516.1:4799-7276 GCF_000255335.2 Galendromus occidentalis | reverse complement strand
CTGCGCATTGACGACCAGTTTGCAGCAGCCTTCGAGAGCATCCTGAAAATTTCCTTGTCAGGAGATGCTCTCACTCAGCTGAGTCTCCCCGCCCTCTCCGGCGGTACGGGCATCCCGACTCCATCGGACATCGCACTGGCTGCCTTTGCTGCCTCCTGTTACGCGGCTACGTTCGACGTTCGTGACGTTCTGAATGACCCGTCAAGAAGGAACCACCTCATGGACCTCGTGACGAAGGAATTCTCTACTCGATTCGGTTCTTCACCCTCCGAAGACGATCGCCACCAGCAACACAAGTGGACGAAGATCGCGAATGAGCCCGTTCTTTCGGAACTCTGCTCGCGATTGTCGGAATCAGGAGTTGATGCAATTCGACTCTCCCACGCGTCTCTTCCTGAGTCGGGATGGTGGCTTCAAGCTCTGCCTTCAAGGAACATAGGGACCCTGCTGTCAGACAGAGATCTTCGCCGCCGGTCTCAGACTCGGCCTGCCCCTGATCGACGAAGATCCTTTCCCGTGCGGCACGACGCGAGATCGTCGAGGCCTCCATCGTCTCAGCTGTAACTCTCTGGGATCCGGCAGACTAGCTCGCCATGGAGCAGTAAATGACCTGCTGTCACGAGCGCTACAGCAGGCTGGTGTCACAAACTCCAAAGAACCCCGAAATCTGTCCCCGAATAACCAGTTGCGCCCGGACGGTATAACCCACGAGCCGTGGTCTCGGGATCGACAGCTGATTTGGGACGTGACGATTAGAGACGCCCACGCCGCTTGTTATCGGCGGATTTCTCGAAATGCTAGTGCTGCGGTGGCAAGAGGAGAGGCCGACAAGAAAACCAAGTATGAGACGTTGCTTGGCGAGTACAATCTTGCTCCGTTCGTGATCGATACTGCGGGAGTCTGGGGTGAAGATGCTTTGAAACTGTTGGAGGGATATCGGCACACGTATAGTCGCCAGGGGGGGGAGACAAACGTGCGATGTCGTTCATCCGTCAGCGCATTGCGATGGAGGTTCAACGCGGCAACGCGAGGGTGATCTCGGGCGGACTGGCCCAAAGTGTTGCCCTCAGAGAGCTCATCCTCCTGAGTGGCTGATTATTATTTGTTAGAACATTCCCTGTTTTCTTGTTAGATTCCCTACAATAAAAAGAAGTCCATCAATCCACGGCGGTTCACGGCCTCACGATTCAACCCGCCAAAAGCGAACTCTTCGTTCAGGGCACTTCTGCGGTCGAGCTGCATCGCGCGCACCGTCTTTTCTCCGAGTGCCTACCTGGCTGCCGTCTGCTCCCTGACAAGAGCCATGTTGAGCTGCTGGGCGCCCCCCTGTTCGAATCCGGTCTGCCAAAGGCGCTCATGAGCAAGTCCGACGCATATGACGTCATATTCCGCAGACTATCCTTCGTGGGCAGTCATGTGGCGACTGACATCTTGCAGCGATCGGCCGGAGTGCCGGAGCTATCTACCTGCTGCGAGCTAGTCTGGCCTTCGTGGCCAAGGAGGATCTCCGGCGAATAGACGAACAGTTTGCAATTTGAGAGCGTCCTGAGAACTTCCCTATCAAGGGATGCTCTCATTCAGCTCACCCTCTCGGCACTCTCGGGTGGAATGGGCATTCCAACGCCATCGGACAAAGCCGACCGAAAACTCATGTCCGACTTCGCTGTGAGAGTACTGCCAGTCGATTAGAGGATACGATGTCCCGCAGCCCTCGAGCTTCTGCTGATTATGATGCAACACCCCGAGATGACCCACGAGTTTGAAGTTCTGACAGAATACGCAGACAAACCTCTATTCACCGAAGAAGAAGGAAACGAACGGATATGAGGATTCGATCAGGCCGTTTGATCGCCGTAGTCAACCTGGCGACCTCTACGCCCGAAGGATCTGGCGGATCTGAGTGAACGCCCACCGTCCGGACAACTCCACCCGTAGAGATCAATGTGTGAGCTTTGGCCTTGCAGACAATCGACGCGGTTTTATACATGCAGCGCCAAGACTGTAGACCGCTCTTCAAGGCGTAAGCCTTCACGTACAGGTGGCCCTCGTGCGCTAATTTACTGTTGCCTCTCTGACTGATTATTCCGGAACTCGACGCTATGACCTATGGGACTAATCTTGAGAGTAGGAAAGAAAGAGACCGTCTTTGAGATTCAGCGATACACGGATTTATTCCCCGTCCGCTCGTGATCCTTCCCTGACCTGCGTGTGAGTCCTTTAGTCCATTGAACCAGCTTCAGAGGTTCAATCGCTCACTTGGAAGCGGAAGAATTCTGGTTGGTCCAGCGAGAGTGTTTGGTACAAACGTAGTAACGTAACCGGATGCGTTCCCGGGAAAGGGGCAGCGGGGAGTCTGAAATCGGAAAAATGCGCTGAACTCAAAAACGAGAAGAGAAATCTATAATTTTCGTTTCATTTCCATAACCCGATCGATACCTTTCCCGCCGCTGTGTCTCCTGAATAGTATTCAAAGATCC
>NW_003805516.1:0-4779 GCF_000255335.2 Galendromus occidentalis | reverse complement strand
CGAGAAGAGAAATCTATAATTTTCGTTTCTTTTCCATAACCCGATAGATACCTTTCCCGCCGCTGTGTCTACTGAATAGTATTCAAAGATCCGATAGCTCGGTTATGTGATAGGAAGACGAGCTGTGTGGTGGTCTGATAACCCTCCGTTCTGCCCGAGAACGAATCCTATCGATCACCGCGAACAACGCGAGGTCCAGAATGCCATAAGCTCTCCCCTGTCGAAGATGAAAGCTCGCTGACATTCCCGCGGCCTGGATACGTAAGCAGGTTTTCGAATGAATGATTCGGGCTCCAGGTGATATGAGTAGACCGATGTCCGCTGCCTTTGCTATCCATCACATCCCCCGTGCCTACGGTCAATTATCACGAGCAGATGTCTTCACTTGGGACGGAGCTCCTATGGTACCGAAAGACAGCTCTTGAAATGATTGATCATCTTCTGCAGGAGACCAAAGCTCCCGCGAGACTTCCTCTGACCATCGAGACGTGCGTTCCGAGGTGGCGTTAAGAATCATTCACCACGTTGTCGGTGATCTACCCAGACAAATGATTGTATTGCGCGGCGAAGACGAGGCGAACATTGAAGATCCGAGCGACGGAGGCGGCCTGTGGTTTTGAAATCGGAACGATGGACACGCGCGCGAGAAAAGGTTCTGATTACGTTCTGGCATCTCAGAGGTGACGGGACATCGCACAGAGAGGGAACGCTGCGAACTGCAGCTGATGAGCGATGATTAGTTATCAGTGATGACCAAGGTTGTTCCATGAGTGGACTGGAGTGAGGTTTGGATAATATGAGAGGTTATCCCGAAATTTAGGATTCGCGAATATGATTCCCAACCTCTGCTCCGCTTGGGTTCGCGGTGGCCGACTCCCGAGAGAGTCGATTGAGGGCTACGCGACTCTTTGCCGATGAGAACTCTTTCGAAGAGTCATGGTCTGAAGTTCTGGAGATCCGCGACCAGTGCAAAGGCCGGCCGGTCTTCACTCCGAGGATAGATCGCTATCATCGCTTCGAAGTCCACCATTCAAGCTTCAGCTTAAACCAAGGCTGGCGAAAACGCGTGCCGCTGACTGTATGGTGGTCCGCAGCCGGAGTTTCGTTAGTCCACGGAGCACCCGATCCACTTTCCAGAAGAAAACATAATGATATCTGAGCGCGCTCCAAGATCTTCCGAGCAAAAGCTCCACCGCCCAGTGTGGTCTCAGTGATGAGAGGGCCGCACAAGCTGCATAAAATACAGTGGATACGGAGCGGTTTTGTACGTCGGCGCGCTGCGGATCTAACTCACGTACGATTAGCTTCGTACACCGTTCCCGAGGCCAGCAGATGTTTTCTCCCGACTTGGACGGTCTGTCCCTGGATGGGATTGCTCGGGTACCTCGCTCGATGGGTTGAGTCGGACGAGTTTGCTCTTCGATGATAAGTTGGGTTTCGTTCTCGTAGAGTGTTCGACGCTCCTTCAGACATTCCGATTCAAATACGGATAAATTATGGTCCGCGGGACCACGAGGATCGCCCGTTGGTCACCTCTGGCGTAGACTATTCAGAATCCGTACAATTCTCGCAGGACAAGAATTGAACATCATCGTCAACCTATTTCGCGTGTTTGCATCGATGACCGTATCTTCACACATGGCCTGCTATACGTCGGCGTCGAGCCTCCATAAGCCAGTAGCCGTCAGGGGAATTTCACTTCAGCGCGAGAACACCGTATGGAGAGCAGCGTACTATACGAAGAAGTAGTGCGATACTTGAACCGAAACAGTCGGCAGTCGGGGCCGAATTTACACTAAAGCCGGACAGGGTTTCCTCTCCGCTTCCATGACGATCTGACAATGCAGACGATACTCTTGGATTCACTCGGAATCATCAGCATCGAATAGAGAGGAAACCAATGGCAGCTAAGGATTATCTCCGGAATATGTCCGAAACGGAATCTTGCTCACGTCAGTGTCCCCTTGGCTGTTCGACTATGATTTTACCCAGGTCCGAGCAAGTAGCCGCGACTAGATTAAAATTCATGATCCGGCCAACCTCAGCAGAGCTAAAGATAATCATTTCGAGAATGTCTGTGTATGCCTCGATTATGAGGTTCTCACAGACCGTATCGGCGGGAGTACCTTGCCCCCGTCTCCAAAGATTTCTTTCGCACGGCAATCTTCAAAACTGACCTTCAATCAGCATACTCGTCGATAAACGACAAGACGTCCGACATCCCCTTCGGACGCTTGTTGTTGTTGTTGCTGCTGCTGCTGTTGTTGCTGCCGCTGCTGCTGCTGTTGTTGTTGTTGTTGTTGTTGTTGTTGCTGCTGCTGCTGCGGTCGTTGTTCTACGAGACGATCTATGAGTCGTTGTTTTTGTTGTTGTTGCTCGTGTTGTTGTTGTCGCTGCTCTCGTAGCTCTCGCAGTAGGCGGCGGCACAAATCTTTGTAACGGTCCCTTTGCGCCTCCAAGTCTGCGATCCTTCTCTGCAAGAATGGAGATGTCCGTTCAGGAAGGGACAAAGGCCGCGACTTGTCATTTCGTTCTTGAGGCACCACATTCGGCGAATTGACAAGCTTCGATTGCCATGGACGTAGATGCCCCAAATCGTGTACAATCATCTCAAGAATATTTCCATCTGAATGTATCAATGCGATTGCAGGAGGGACAAGACACCTGGCTTGACCAAGGAAGAGCTTTGATTTTTCCTGATTCCTTTTTATCTTCGAACGGGTTGGCGAACCCGGATAGCTTCTACGTGGATTAAGTTCGAGAAAGAGGAGGACTCGGCTTCAGATGAGACGGAGCTGGGGCGAATTCGGCGCGCAGGACAGTAAGACGCCGGCCGCTCCGCGATCGAAATGAATACTCATCACTAGAGACCGGGACTTCATGCACTAAAAAAAGCGAAAATATGCATGCAAATATGCACTGAAAAGAACCGAAATATGCTCCTAAAATGAGCGATACATGCACTCAAAAAAGTGTGATCAGGAGCGCCTACTCGGGAACTTCCGAAGGATTCGTTCACTGTTTATTCACATACGTCGTCCCGATTTTAAATTATTCATGTACACAAGTTAGTTCATTGGTTGCAGTAGACTATCACATGCATTCTCAGGTTTTCAAACGTGAAATTCTGTCGTCGATCGCTCAATATGTGCTTCAAAGTAGAGAAGCTTCTCTCGACGTCTACAGAGGTGATCGGAGCAAACTTGAAGCAAGCCAGCTCAGATGAGTCCAAACCCAGGGACTCCATCTGCACTGTGGTCTCCCTGGAGAACACTCGCGATTTTTCTTAAGGTGTTCAAACCACCGTTCCGAGCCACAGACGCTTCGCTTTTGTCTCGGATGCATCGCCCAACGTCACCAGGGGCCTTCTTGAGGTCTTCGATCATCGCGTCGAAGATGCCGAGACTATCGACAAGTGGAGCTGACTGGGCTTCGAGTGTCTCGATGGCTCGAGGGAGGAACCCGAAATGAGCTCTGATGTAGGCCAGATTCTCCCTTACTGAAGCTTTTTTCAGTAAGTTTTGTGCATCTCTGATGCTCGCCGCTTCATTCGCGTCGAGAGCGTGAACCACTTCCGCGAATCGCTCGAAGTGTTCAGCGTAAAAATTAGCGGCATTCAACCAAGTGCCCCACCTCGTTAGGACTGGCTGCGGTGGCAATGGAATCCCAGGGGCTTGCTCGTGATAGATCGTAACCCTGGAAGCAGACTTTAGGAAGATCTTTTTACCATTGGAGATCAACCTGTCCACGTCGGGGAAATTTGATCTTATTTCCTCAGCGATGCGATGAGCGGCATGAGCCGCACAGGTGATGTGCAGCATCTTTGGAAAAATCACCTTCAAAGCCGAGCCCGCTTTCTTCATATAGGCTGCTCCGTCTGTAACGAAGAGCAGAACTCTCTGGTGCTCAACGCCGGTAGGCCACAGTAAGCTCAGTGAATTCATGAAGGCTTGGGAAATGGTCGAACTGTTCGTCTTATCTAAACATTCCGCATGCAAGAGGAATCTTTCACTCTCCGAGGTATCCAGTGTTCCGACTATGGTTTGAGCGATGAATCGACCCACGGCATCAGTGCTCTCGTCAATCGAGATCCAAATATATTTTCCTGCGACGCGACTTCTGATGTATTCCGGCTTATCCTCGTATATACTTCGCAGGTAGCCCTTTCGAAGAGTCGAAGAAGATGGGACCTCTTGCCTAGCGTGATTCCGGAGGAAGTTCTGGAGCTTTTCATTCTCAAGTTTCCACAGCGGAATCCCGGCCGAGACAAAGGCATCACAAAGATCCATATTGAATTGGGACAGCTTCCCTGATGCGCGATTCAGTGTTGTCAATTGCACCAAGCTTGATGAAGAAGATCTTTTCTTCTTCTCAGCTAATGATTTATGGAGGACACCTTTGACGTGTTGCACTACCTGGAACTTCTTGTCAACGCATACCTCTTTCTCACAGATTTTGCAAAGCAGTACCATTCCATCTGTGGAGAGTATGTCGTTTCCGAACTCCTTGACATAGGACTCGAGCTTCGATTTTCGGCTGGCTGCGACTTTTGGCATTTCGTGGCGGGTGGCGTGCGGCAGCACAACCTGAGCACACACTCGAGCGAGAGAGGCTGGAGAATTCAGTGATCGATACAGGCGGTCGGATATCCTCGTCCCAGTTGCTATATGATTCCACGTGAACGGTTTCTTTCCTTCACCTATCGAGACTATGATTGCTCGCTCTCGCAAACCGCTCAGAATCGAACGTCGCAGTCAGACGAAACNGACCGGTGACAGC